>NW_028134990.1:0-110263 GCF_964662115.1 Mustela nivalis
ATTGCAAATGGCAAGATTTCAGTCTTTTTTATGGCAGAATAATATTCCATTGTATATACATACCACTTATTCTTTATTTATTCATCAATTGATGGATACTTGGGTTCTTTCCATATCTTAGCTTTACAAATAATGCTGCTATAAACATAGGGGTGCTAGCATCCCTTTGAATAAGTTTTCTTAAATTCATTGGGTAAATACACACCAACAGGATTGTTGGATCACAAAGGACTTCTATTTTTAAATTTTATGGAAATTCCATACTGTTTTCAAATATGGCTGTATCAGTTTGCATCACCACCAACAGTTCACAATTGTTACTTTTTCTTTTTTTTAAGATTTTATTCATTTGACAGAGAGAGATCACAAGTAGAGAGAGAGAGGAGGGAGCAGGCTCCATGCCTGGCAGAGAGCCCAATGTGGGACTTGATCCCAGGACCCTGAGATCATGACCTGAGCTGAAGGCAGAGGCTTAACCCACTGAGCCACCCAGGCAGCCCCCACAAGTGTTACTTTTTCACATCCTCTCCAACCCCTTTTGTTTCTTGTAGTGTTGATGTTAGCCATTCTGACAGGTGTGAGGTGGTATCTCTTTCTAGTTTTGCTTTGCAATTTTCTGATGATACATGATGATGGACATCTTTTCATGTATCTACTGAACATTTGAATGTGTTCTTTGTGGAAACACTTGTTCATGTCTTCTATCCATGTTTTTATTGGATTATTTGTTTTTGGATGTTGACTAAAAACTGGATATTAAGTAACACACAAGACAGGTTTCCTTGAGCTTAAATTTTATTTGCATGAGTATCATTAACAGGAAAAAATATGCATATGTGTATGTACAAGTGTGTTTATGTATACATCTATCTATCTATCTATCCTCTATCCCCTGTCTTCTAATTGTGGTAAATCCTGTAAGGTGGGGAATGGGATAGTCTGAAGAAATATGCTGCTGGATATGTTGGGTAAGCAAATTTAATTGCACTCAGATGCATTGGATATAAGTGAATCACTCAAATGAGTTATTTAATATTATATAGAAACAAATAAAAATTTTATATAGTTGAAAATAATAGGTAGTTAAAATAATTTTTGTTGTTTGTTGTTTTTGTGTCTCTTTTGTTTATATATACTATGGTGTGAATGTTTATGTCTCCCAAAATCATATTACAAAATCTAACTCTGGAAGTGATAGTATTAAAACATAAGGGCCTTTGGGAGGTGAGTAGGTTATAAGTGGGATTACAGTCCTTTTAAAGGAGACCCCAGAGAGTTCTCTTGATTCATTCATCATGTACGTTTACAGTGAGAAGATAGCCATCTATGAGGAAGTGGGCTCTCCCTGGATCTGCCCATTCCTTAATCTTGAACTTCTCAGTTCTAGAACTGTGAGAAATAAATTCCTGTTCTTTATAAGCTATTCAGTCTATATCATGTCCGTTATAGCAGCCTGCATGCAGAAGGACACTATGACCTAAAACGAGAGCAATAAATATAAAGTTTCAGTAAAGTCAGTTGGTACAATGTTTTTTTACTTAGAGAAGACATGCTGCTTCATGTTAAACCTTGATATTGTATATGTTTCTTGAAGGGCCACTTCTTACTCCTTTGTGTGTTTTCCACAAAGTCCAGGATGATGCTTTACATAAAGGTAATATTTTATAAATACTGTTGGAAATATATACTTCTCTAAAATCTTATTTTGCCTACAGATTACTTGGATCCACTTTGCCTTGTGTAGAATATTTGAAATATATTAAGAACAGAATGTCTCTCTAAATAACATTTAGAATCATCATTAAAAGATTGGTAGCAGACTGAAGGAAAAGTCCAAGAAGCTGGCAGAAGCAAAGGACCAAATTTTTGACCTGGCAGAAAAGGATTGGTAAATAAGGAAACAAATCCAAAGAAAGAAGGAAGAATGATGAAACATGACAATGAGCTTAGGAAAGTCATTGACTCCAAGGAATAGAAAGAGGTGCTTATTGTAGGAGAAGTAGGAGTGAGAGAAAAAAAAGAGGGCTGAACATGGATTTGAGAATTCAGAGCTAAAACTGTCCCTCATCTGGGAGCAGAAACAGAGATCCAGATTCAGAGGCAAGGAGGACTCACATCACCATCCACAGAAGCATAGAACAACAAGACATAGTTTCATTCCCTCTGCAAAAGCTATCAATGGAGGAATTCTCTTTACCTAAATATGCGTGGGAGTGTAGTTTGTACATAGCCAAGTCACTTACCTCAAGAGGACAAACTATACCAGCTCTCGAAGCAGGCCAGATAGCTCAAGCAACACCAGCCCAAGCCAAAATCCATTTCCCCTGCATTTGTGAACAATGACAGAACAGTGGTTCACGTCTAGAACTAGGACGTATTCAGAAGTCAAAGATTGTGTCATGGATTGTGCCTATCGGTTCAGAGGCGGCCTTCAGCTCAACTCATGATCCCAGGGTCTTGGCATCGACTCTGTTCTCAGGTTCCCTGCTCAGGGGTAAGTCAGCTTTTCCCTCTCCAGCTCTACACCCTGATTGTGATCTCTCTGTCTCTCTGTCAAATATGTGCATGTGCATTGTTTGACAAAAAGACAAAAACATAACCGGGGTACAAGGATTGACTGTGGCCATGGGATGTTTTCTTTAATTTGGACCTAGATCTCTATGGAAGGCAGCCAGGTTCAGAGAACCTCCCACCATCCTCAAATGCCAGACCTTCGCTCAGAGCTCCAATGTTCATTCTCCAGTTCCTTGTCTTCCTGAATATCCTCACCAACCTGTAGCATACGCTGTCTGTGGCTCTCTAGTGGCCCTTTGTTGTCCCACTGTTCATCTTCTGCTGCCTCCATTAGAACACGCCCATCTTCCACAAGAGGCACTGTTTGCTTATCCCATGAAACCATTTGGGGGATGTTCATGAGAGGGTGAAGGCAGGTTTGTGCTGTCACATCTACATGTACTTCTCCAGAGGGTATCTGCAGGACCCTGTGGGAATGCTCCAGGTTCTTTGACATTTGAATCCTCTTCAATGTGTCCTTTTGAAGATACAAGTTGTCTTCCTGAAACGGGTACGGACATCTTTCAGATGGCTTCACTTGGGCTATGGGTCTTTTCCAACATGCTCCATGCTTGCTCCTGTGGACTCCAAGTACATGAGTCCATTCTGGACCTAAGGTTCTAGGATGTAGAATCTGCCTTTGGTACATCGTCAGTTTTGAAGATTTGGAAGTCATTTTGGCTCAATTTCTAGAGACGCTACAAGTACTCGTTATAAGGGCCGCTAGGCCAGAGGGAGTCATTTTGTGTTTCAGCAGTAAACTTATATTGAACCCATGCAGTAAACTAAATTGACCCTACTCCTCCCAGAGGAGCTTACTCTCAAAGCCTAGATACAAGGGTGAATCAGGCCAGGAGAAGACATCCCATTAGAGGGGCACGTATATATCTACTAGGGTAAATTGAGATCCAATTGTCCACCCATGTGTTACCTAGCATTTTTTGTTTTTGTGGTGTAGCAGACTTAGCACGACTGTGCAGTTTTTTCTGTATTGTTATCTCATTGGCCAACTCTGCATAGCCTGGCTAAACTACCGCTATAAATGTTAGTCTCTGAGGCTGGGAGTGGTCGCCTCTTTGCAAGAGAAGGCCCTGACCGGTCAATATGATTCTCGATGCTTTGTGCAAAATTAACGTTTGCTTGAACTTCACTTTGTATCAGTCTCGCTCCTTTGAATAAGGACCCTATCTTTGGAGGGCCACCCGAATTCAAATGATGAGAACTGAAACAGCATTGGAATTTTTGGAAAAGCCTCTGGAGGTAAGATTATGGGATCCTGCATGGAGCTGCAGGCTATGGCCCACTGGTAGAAGTTGGCAGCAGCCATGCTCCCCAGAGCTGGTGTGGATGTGGAGATGCCCCATCCTCTGCTGGTAGATCGTATGGGGGTTCAAGTCCCCCTGGGTGGTCAGGGGGTTCGAGTCCCCCTAGATGGTCAGGGGGCTCGAGTTCCCCTTTGTGGTTAGAGGGGGTTCAAATACCCCTAGGTGAACTCCAGGGGGTTTGAGTCCCCCTGGATAGTCAGGGGGGTTCGAGTACCCCTAGACATTCAGGGGGTTCAAGTCCCCCTGGGCAGTTTGGGGGTTCGAGTCCTCCTAGGCGATCAGGGGATAAAGAAAGCCCCCACCAGTGGCAGGTTATGGGTAAGAATCATTGGGCCTACGGTTGTCTTTGCCTGGTCCTTTTGTTGTCTGTTGTATTGTTTGTTATGATTGAAGGAATGGGGCAAGCAGAGAGTAAAGGGACTCTGACTTTCATCTCTCTGTTCTTCATAATAGATGTGAGGCTTCTCACTCACTCATTTCGTGTGTTAAGGGCTATGACTGTAGCCAACTGGGGTTAGTCTAAGAGTGAGTTAAGGTGCCCATGCTGATGCTCATTGGAGCTGAGCATGGAATATGAGTGCCTAATGGACCACTTTTGGTAAGCAGAACTGGCACTGTGGGATGAACCGACCTTGAGCCAAAGACTTTAAAAAATATTCCCCAGCAGCTGCCGAAACCCCCTTTGTTTTGGGGAATTCTTTGCCTTCTCTGGCCTGATGTGGACTGCCTATCCCCTCCCCCTTGTTGGCGGGAGAGCATGGCATCTGAAGTGGAGAAAGTTTTTTGTCTGTCTCAAGGTTTTAATGGGTAATTGTTAAAGTGGCTTCCAAAGTCTTTGGTAACCTGAAACTGTGAAGGGTTGCTTGAATGACAAATGGAATTAAATTCGTTGGACATGTAGGTCTTAACCAAATGAGATATAATGCTAGACCATTAGGTCAAAATCTCATCTTGACCACCACACACGCTATCGTGGACCTTCGTAGACTCCAACTGACTGATGGATGGTGAACACCCGAGTGACAGGGTATCAGGCCCTCCTCAACAAACCAAGAGTGATCTCACAGCCACAAGTGGTGCTAAATCCAGCCACACTGCTCCCAGAGGAGCTGGCTGAACATCCACACAACTGTGCGGAGGTCCTAAACCAAGTCACAGGAATAAGACTGGATCTCAGAGACATGCCCTTCCCAGATGCAGAGATGACTCTGTTCATGGAAAGAGGTATGTGAGGTATGTGAGGGCTGTGGTAGTTTATCCTGAGCAGGAATTCTGGGCAGCACCCTGCCACATGAAACTTCGGCACAACAAGCAGAACTGATTGAAATCACTAAGGCACTGCAGATGGCTAAAGGTAAAACCACCAACATCAATACGGACCACAGGTATGTCTTTGCTACTCTCCATATACATGGAGCTACTTACAAAGTAAGGAGCCTATTAACAGCAGAAGGAAAAGGAATTAAAACAGAAGAGAAATATTGGGACCCAAAAGAGGTGGCTGTTATGCATGTCTTGCGACACCAAAAGGGGACTGATCTGATTTCAAAAGGAAACCAATTATCAGATCGAGATTTAAAGCAAGCAGCCTGAGAAACAATGCAAGAGCTGGTTACACACCTGGATCTATCCCTACCAGATAAACTGGAGTATTCAGAGGAATATTTAAAGTATTTACAAAAATGGCTAAATTATATTATAAAGGAGACTGGGCTAAGACTAAAAGAGGAAATTTAATTCTTCTTCGAAGACTAGGTAAGAAATTAGTAGACCAGATACATCAGGGTACTCACCTGGGGTCACTCAAACTCAAGGAACTTCCAGGCTTCTAAATTACGGTGTATGGTTCAGGATATAGTTGATAGATGTGCTCAGTGCCAGGCAGTTAATGTGGGAGGAACTAGAATTGGAAGAGGGAAAAGAGAAAGAGGTAGGGTACCAGGAATTTATTGGAAAATAGATATTACAGAAATAAAACCCGGAAAATATGGGGACAAGTATATGTTAGTTTTTGTAGATACCATTTCAGGCCAGGTTGAGTCTTTTTCCGAGAAACATGAGACAGCAGGAGTGATAGCCAGAAAGCTACAAGAAAAACAATTCCTAGGTCTGGGCTGCCTCTCACGGTTGAGTCAGACAATGGCCTTGCATTTTGAGTTCAGTCTCACAGGAATTGGCCAAGGCCCTGGGCACAAATTGGAAACTACATTGTGCCTATCAGACCTAGAGTTCTGGGCATGTAGAGAGAATGAACTGGACTCTTAAAGAGACCTTGACAAAACTAACCCTGGAGACGGGCAGTGGATGGGTGGATCTGCTTTCTTTCACCCTACTCAGGGCAAGATGTACACACTATTTAAACAGGGTGACCCCATTTGAAATGTTTGGGAGAACCCCTGCTCCCGCTCTGTTTTCAGCTACAAAAGGTTGCCCTAGCAGAAATGACTGATCAGTCTGTACTCCAGTCACTGCAGGCATTACAGTCTGTAATAAAAAAAAAAAAAAATGCAGGGATCCAGACTGCCCACACTGGTATGGAGACGGAGGTGGAACCACTTCCTTTCCAGCCCAATCACTTGGTTTGGATATGACATTATCAAGTGGGGAGCTTGGAGCCTCGCTGGATGGGACCTTTTACTGTTACCCTGACCACACCACAGCAGTAAAAGTAGAACGCATCAGGGCCTGGATTCACGCATGTCACATCAAACGAGCCAAGGATGAAGATTACCCCAAAAGGTGGAAGCCACAGCCAAAGATCCCGTTCACTGTGGACTAAATCTAAGACTGAAAAGACTATGAGTTTGTTGTTGCTCCTATTTTTACCTGTTTATGTAAAGTATAGGTAGTTAATTAGATAAAGGAAATTAGAAAAAAAATGGAAAGGGTTCTATGAAGCGGTAAATGGGTAAGTCATCAGCCGACTGTGCACTAGTGTCATTTACACTAGTGTAAATATACAGCCGACTGTACACTAGTGTCATGTACAAAAGAAAATGAGAGCGATAAAAATGTTAGAATTACATGCTCAATAAACCCTTTATAACCAGAGATTGTAGAACTGGATGAAAAGTCAAAGATTGGACTAATCTCCAAAGAATAGGGAGGAATGTAAGAGCCTGGGTGGCCAGAGGGAATCATTTTGTGTTTATGCAGTATACATAGATTGACCTCATGCAGTAAATTTAGATTGATACTGCCCCTTCCAAAGGTATTTACTCTCAAAGCCTAGATATAAGGGCAGGTCAGGGCAGATGAAGATATCCAGTCAGTGGGGAGCTTATATCTACTAGGTAAATTGAGATTCAATTGTCCATCCGTGTGTTACTAGCAGTTTTTTTCTATGTCTGGCAGACCTAGCACCACTGTGCAGTTTTCTCTGTGTATTGCAATCTCAAGGCCAGCTAAACTACATCTATACATGTTAGTCTGTGATGCTGGAGGGGGTCGAATTTGGAAGAGAAGGCCCTGACCAGTCAGTATGATTCTCGATGTTTGGAATGAAATTAAGCTTTGCTTGACCTTCGCTTTGTATCAGTCTTGCTCCTTTGATTAAAAACCCTAACACTTGTGTCTGCACTGTGGAAGACTCCAGACATGTCTATGTCATGATTGGGGGTGTTCCCTTTGAGCTTTCCTTGGGTGGCCCTTCTCCTGTTCAGAAGATTGGTGAATGGGTGGGAGGGCCTAACCCTTGTGCAGGGCTCAGATTCCCTCCCCTGAGGTTTGCTTGAGGCCTGATTGTTACTTGACCTTTCCTGGCTAAGATGGAATGGTGGATTCTTGCCTTTCTCCGAAATCCAGAGGGCTGGTGCTGACAGTCAGGACCAAACACTACGAATCGGGCCATGGAGATGGTGATACCGACTCGCTTCACAAATTGCCTTGGTGAGAGACCCAGGCGGCTCCAGCAGTTTGGGATGGCTAGGGGTCCTATTGGCACACCCATGAATACTCCAACCAAGTGTAGTGATCAGGCATGGGTTTATGAGGATTGGTTGCTATGACCTCAAAGCGTTGTGACATCACAGATGCTGGCTTCACTGAAGCAGCTGTCCCTCTCCCATGACCTTGGTATCCTATGGCTTTAGGTAGGAAGCCCCGGGAAGGATAGAACAAGATCCCTCTGAGCCTGATCAGGAACTCAGGTTGTGTTGTGGGTTAATGTCCCATTTCCCCTTTCTAGATAAATAGGAAAAAAATGATGTTCATTATACCTTCCTTTAGGCCAACAATTCTCCAGAGACAGCAAGGTGTCCTATTTCCACTACAATTTCTAGATCTCAAGAAACAGTGAGGCATCTTGGGTACCAACAGCTCTCCATGGGGCTTGTCATCCTGTGGGTGAGCAAGTCCATTGTCAGTGTCTTTTCCTAACGGGTCAGTGATGACTAATGGACAGAAAGTCCCTTTTTGAGGAAAAAGGTGAGGGCATGGATATATGGTACTGCCTTTGTCCTCATCTCCTAGAGTTCTGAAACACAAGGTTAAGGGATTAGGGCTCTGTCTACCTGGTTTTCCCTTAACTTTGCAAAGTCTTCGAGGAAAGTGACGTTCTGATCAGAGCTAACTCTTCAGGAAGAGGCCTGGACCGCACCTGTTGTCATCATTAGTTAACTGTACTTGTAATGGAACGGGTATAGACATGTTGACCAAGTCTCTTTAGTAAAAAGGAAAGGGATGGCCTATATCGACGTCTTGCAAAGCCCACTTGAGCAGAACTGTGGACTGAGCCTCAAGGTCCTTGCAGACTAGTGATGAAGAAGGTGTGGTCCATCTTGGTAACAGAGTATTCCTCAGCCATCGGGGAGGATGAACCCCTGGACCTTACATTGACATGAACTTCCCATGTCTGGGTGATGGGAAATGGAAAAGACAGGCAGAACAATGGAAATATCATGTAGCTTTCCACAATATGTTCCTCAGGAGGAATACCTTGGCTCTTAGTAAAGGAAAGGAAAATTGAATGGGAAGAATGCAGAGAAGGAGACCCACCAAGAGTGACTCAGGACTCTGAGAACCAAGCTGAGTGTTACAGAGAAGAGACACATGCAGGGAATAAGTGAAATGCTTAATGGGTGTTCAGGAGCTGTGGCATATATTAGGAAAAGCACTAGGTCGCATATGAAACTAAAAGATCCGTGAATACTGTGTCAAAAAAAATGACAAAACAATTCCAAGAAGAATTCTAAGATTTTCAACAAAAAAATTCAGAGAAAAACAATGTGACCCTTTCAAAACCTAAAGAAGGCACAGGGAGAAAAGGAAAGAATTATAATTTTTATTATCTTTCCTTATTGAAATGGCATGGGATTTGTTTCCTAAAATGTCCTTATCTGAATTGGGTCTTTATCCTTGTAAATTAGAGTCTACCCACCTCTTCCATTTCTGAAATTGATGAGAAGACATGACATTGCCTTCTCTAAATACCTAGAAGAGTGGCCCAGGAAAATGACTTGGACCTGGCCTTCTGTGTGCTGGCAGGTGTTTGATTACTGCTTCAAATGCCTCAGTCACTACTAGAGAGCTGAGATTTTGTAGGTTTCCTGACCTAATCGTGGGAGTTTCTATGTGTCTGGGAGTTTAACCTTTTCTCTCCGGTCTTGGATTTGCTAGCATAAATGTGTGTATGTGCCTCTTAGGTTATTCTTTTTTCCTTTCTACCAGTTGTCATGTGGTTTCATACTTTCAGCTGTGAGCTTGTCTCCCTGCTGTATCCCAGTAATGCCTTCTGCAGTTTGTTCATGTTTTCAGAACTGAAGTGTGAGATCTCCGGATTTTTTTTCTTTTGGTTTGTTTGTATTTCCTTTATTTTGATAATCATATATATGATTTCATTTTTTCTGTTAACTTTGGAGTTAGGCTCTTCTTCTACTTGCTCCTTCAGGCGTCCAGTTAGGTTCCTTTTTTTTTTTTTTCGTTTTTTTTTAAATTTTGGAAATGCATGCGTTTAACCCTTTATGGTTTCTCAATAAAATGTTTTTGCATCACCCCATAAGTTTCTTGACATTCCTTTGTTCATGGCTATTTCTGTATTTCCTTTGGATTTTCTTTGTTGATTCATTGCTAGGTCGTGAGTGTGTTGTGTTTTCCAACCTTTAGGGTATGGCTGTATTTCCAATTTGAAAGTGATATCTTCCCGTTTTCATACCTTCATGATCATAAGAGCCCAGGATAGGTTTTGACTTCTCTTCCATGAATTACGACTGGATTTGGACTCGAGCTCATGACCTGCGATAGACAAAGTTAGGTCCGCCGCTGGGAAGAACATATCTTATTGTCCTCAGAGACGCAATCTTACTCATGGATCCCCAAAGTTCAGGTGGTCTCCAGAGACCATGTGGACATCTGTTATTCCTTACCACCATTCCACCAAATGATCTGTGCTGTGCTTAACATGGATATCATAGTCCCCAACAATATTGGATTAAAGTCCCCATCTCCCTTCCTCTCTGATCATATGCTTCCAACGTTTAGATACAGCAATGTCCTGGTATATATGTTGGCAGTTCTTCCAGGTTTCTGATGTTTTGATGCTCCATTATGACAAAACACCTTCCGCTCTCTTTTGTCTCTGAAAGGCATAAAATCACTCAAGATGACTTAGGCACAATCACTTTGGCTCTCTTCTCCTTGGCAAGAGCATAACGTACATTTCCCAATTTCTTCACTTTCAAGCTATGTGTATTTTATAATCAAAGGAAATCTCCTATGGGCAACAGAGGTCAAGCTTGTTTAATACTTGTTGTTTTTTGATGGATCCTTTCTGGTTTTTTTTGTTTGTTTGTTTGTTTTATTTTATTTTATTTTATTTTATTTTTTTCTAATTTCAAACACACCTACAAAATGTTTGTATTGACTGGAGACTTTCGTCCTGAATGCTGAATGAATTATTGTTAGGTAAGAAGTTCACTTTCTCATTTCGGTTGAATTCTGACTTGAATTCTCTGTGCCTTTCCCTTTTATGGTATTTTCTTTGGGGATGCTTCATTAGTGCGATTTCTCACTTCCTCCCCTTCTTTCTCGTGTCTTCTCTGTGTGTTCGTCTGTGTGTGCATGTGCATGTCTTAATGTGTGCGTGGTCTGTGTGTGTTTCACAAAAAACTTATAATTAAATTCCAGAGGTAGGAATTGGGTCTCTTAAGGTTTAGCAATTCAATGTGACATGCCTTAGAAACTCACATTCCATCCGTTTCAAGAACATCTTCTGCAAGCAATGTCATCATTTGTACTCTTCCATAAACACGTATTCTCACAAAACTGCCTTCAAACAAACACCACATTTTGTGTGCCTCATTAGAATCGTATTGTTTGTCCCTATACCCCTTGATTTTTCATATGTTTCCTGACTGTCTTGAGGGAGTGAAATCGTCTGTTTGTTTTCTTTCTGAGAATGATAGATATGACAGGGCCCAAAGCTCTCTGCAAGCCTGTCACATGAGACATATGGAAGAATTCATTCTTGCTTAAGTCTCAGTAAGAATTTGCGGTGACATGAAGGACAGTGAGATGGTAGTAGTGTCTAATATCCTCATGCTTGTCTTCAGCCATGAAAGCAAAAGGAAGATGACAACAATAATGGGGGCGGGGTGGAAATTGACCTGAAGCCTACACAGTAAACTCCACAGCGTAAGAGATCGGAGGTCGCAGAAAGTATGGGAGAAGTTTGGAGACATGGCTCATGGGATATTTGGGTAGTTCATGCATCAGAGGGCAGTGATATCATGCAAAGGACAAAGGCACAGGAGAACAGGGCCCACTGGGAACCCACAAGGAACCTGTTTCCCAGTGCAATTGGCTGTGATGAACAGAGGGTCTGAGTTCCTTACAACACAATTCTTGAGGGGTGGAGTTTTTAGATCAGCGAGCTTGGCAGAAATTGACTCGAAAGAACACCGTGTTTTCTTGTAGGGGACACGAACAAGCAACCAGGTGCAGACAGCCTGGAGACCATGATCAGAAATAATACCAGGAAATGTAGTTGGAGGAGAGTGGGTCCTGGCAGTGCATCCGTGAGAGGCAGTGTTTGTGGAAATGATTCAATGGGTGCATAAGAAATGATCGGCTCTCAAACCAGTAGCAACAGGACCGAGCTAATGGCCAAGACAGGATGGTGAGACATTTGCTGCCTACCCTGCTGACACAAAAACCCAACCGTGGAACACTTGGAGGACTGCCTTCCTCAGTCCAAGATGCTTAGTTTAAGGAGAACACATTCTCCCAGAGGGGACAAGAAGAATGCCTTGACCACATGCTCTCTTCTGAACACAGCATTCTGCAGGCCTGCATTCTATTCGGTTGTGGAAGGTCTCCTTTCACACTCACACTAGACCCTACTAAGTGAAACCTCAGCATATTTAACCTGGGCCCTAACACACCAAACGCCCGGCAAGGAGGGCCATTGCAGTTGACTGGTCTCAAGGACAGGGTCAGCCATAACACAACAGCAGATGGCATGCATCACACACACACACACACACACACACACTCACACACACACACCCATCATCCCTTAAAGGCAAGCACTTGGTCACTCCTGATTTCCTCTTCTTAAAGACATTAACCTCAGGATGGAAAAAGAATGAGCATTCAGAATACGGAGAGACTTATATCCAAGGCAAAGATGGAAGAATCCACTGACGCCAAGGTAAAAGAACAAGAAATGATCACGGCGAGGCAATCAGAGAGAAACTTCTACATAGAACACGCCCGATGGGGTATAGAAAGCAGTGGCCTGGATACTTCCTGTACATCAGAAAACATAAAAGATATCAGAGAGTCTTGAACCACAGAGATAAACTGATAAAGATAAATGAACATAAATAGCTCCTGAAGAGAAGATTGGTAGGAGACTGGATGCAAAGTCCGGAAACATGGCAGAAGTAGAGGATCCAATGAGTGACCTGGAAGAACAAGTCTAGACAATAAGGAAGCAAATTCTAAAAGAGAAGGAAGAATGACCGGACATGACAATGAGCTTAGGGAATCATCATCTCCAGGAATTGAAAGAGGTGCCTCTTGTAGGAGAAGTAAGAGTGAGTGGGAAAAAGAGGGCTGAACATGGATTTGAGAAATCGTGGCTGAAAATGACCTACATCTGTTAGCACAAACAAAGGTCCACAATCAGAGGCACAGAGGACTCCCATCACCTTCCACAGAAGCAGAGCACCAAAAGACATAGTGCCATTTACCCCTAGAAAATCTAGGCATGGAGGAATTCACTTTAGCAAATAGGTATGGGAGAATAGTTTGTCCATAGCCCAGTCACTGACTTCAAGAGGAAATGCTATACCAGCTCTCGAAGAAAGCCAGATAGCTCAAGCAACACCAGCCCAGGCCACAACGCTTATCCCCTGCATTTCTGAACAATGACTGAGCAGCGGTTCTTGTCTAGAACCACGAGGTTCTCAGAAGTCAACGGTTGGGCCCCAGGATGTGTCAATCAGTTCAGAGGCACCCTTCAGATCAACTCATGATTCCACGGTCTTGGCAATGACTGTGGTCTCAGGTTCTCTGCTCAGGGGAAAGTAAGCTTCTCCCTCTCCAGCTCTACCCCTTGATTGTGAACTCTCGGTCTCTCTGTCTAATAAGTGCAAGCGCATCCTTTGACAAGATAACAAAAACAAAACCAGACACAATAATTGACTGGGGGCAGAGGATGATTTATTGAATTTGGACCAAGGTTCCTATGGAGGGCAGCTAGGTACAGAGAACCTCCCACCATCCTAAAATACCATACCTTTGCTCGGAGCTCCAATGTTTATTCTGCTGTTCTTTCTCTTCCTGGATCTCCTTACCAACCTGAAGCATCCGCTGTGTGTCACGCTGTACTGACACCTTGTTGACACATGTTCATTCTCTTCTGGCTCCATTATAACATGCCCATCTTCTACTACAGGCACTGTTTGCTTATCACATGACATCATTTGGCTGGGGGTCATGAGATTTAGAAGGCAGGCTTCTGCTGCCACATCTCCATGCAGTTCCACAGGGGTAGCTGCTCCACCCTGAGGGAGTACTCAAGATTCTTCCACATTCGAATCCTCTTCAATGCATCCTTTTGGACATAAAAGTTGTCTTCCTGAAACGGGCAGGGAAGACTTTCAGATGGCTTCACATGGGCTATGGGTCTCTTCCAACATGCTCTCCGTTTGCTCCTATGGACTCCAAGTACATGAGTCCAACCTGGACCTAAGGTTAAGGGTGTATAGTCTGCCTTGATGCATGGTCATTTTTGAAGATTGGGAGGCTTTGTTGGCACTGTTTCTGGAGATGCTCGAGGTACTCGTGTCCTCGCTGTGGAAGACTCCAGACATGTCTTTGGCACGGTTGCAGGGGTTCATTTTGAGCTCTCCTTGAGTGGCCATTTTTCTGTTCAGAAGCACTGTGATAGGGTGGGAGGGCCTGACCCTTGTGCCGGGCTCAGTTTTCCTCCCCTGAGGCTTTGCTTGAGGCCTGATTGTTTCTTGGCCTGTCGTGGTTAAGAAGGAATGGTGGATACTTGTCTTTCTCTGGAATACAGAGGGCTGGTGCTGATAATCACGACCAAACACTATGAATTGGGTCATGTAGTAGGTGACACCGACTCGCTTAACAAACTGCCTTGGTGAGAGACCCAGAGAGCTCCGGCGGTTCGGGACGGCCTGGGGTGCTCTTGGCCCACCCACGACTACTCTAGCCAATTGTAGTGATCAGGCGTGATGTAATGAGGAGTGGTTGCTATGAACTCAAAGCATTGTGACATCACAATTGCTGGCTTCACTGAAGCAGCTGTCCTTCTCCCATGACCTTGGTGTCCTAAGGCTTTAGGTAGGAAGCCCCCAAAGGACAGAACAAGAGCCCTCTGATTCTGATCAAGAACTCAGGTTGTCTTGTGGGTTAGTGTCCCACTTCCGCTTTCTGGAAAAAGGGGAAAGAAAATGATGTTTAGTAAACCTTCCTTTAGGCCAACATTTTCCCAGAGACGGCAAGGTGTCCTAATTCCACTACAATTTCTAGAGATCTCAAGAAACGGTGAGGCCTCATGGGTATCAACAACTCTCCATGGGTTTGGAAATCCTGTGTGTGAGAGCGTCCTTTCTCAGCTTCTTTTGCCTATGGCTCAGTGATGACTAATGGACAGAAAGTCCCCTTTCGAGGAAAAAGGTGAGGGCATAGATATATGGTGCTGTCTGTGGTCTCATCTCTTAGTTTTCTGAAACACACGGCTAATGGTTTAAGGCTCTGTCTACCTGGCTTTCCCTTACACACCTTTGCAAAGTCTTAGAGGAGAGTGTCATTCTGCATCAGGGCTAAACCTAAGGAAGAGGCCCGGACAGCACCCGTTGTCATCATTAGTTGTCCTTGTTGCGGTAACGGGTATAATCATGTTGACCATGTCTCTTTAGTCAGAAGGATAGGTACGGCTAATATCGAAGGCTTGCAAGGCCCATTCAAGCAGACTTTTGCAGTGAGCTGCAATGCCCTTGCAAAGACTAGTGGATAAGGAAGGCTTGGTCCATTTTGGCAAGACAGTATTCCTCGACCGTCGAAGAGAATGAACGCCCTGGACCTTGCCTTGACATGAATGTCCCATGCCTGGCTGATGTGAAATGAAAAGGCAAGCAGAAAAAGGGAAATATCATATGGCTTCCCACAATATGTGCCTCATTAGGAATACCTTGGTGCTTTGTCCTCTTCAATTAACACGTATTCTCATAAAACTGCCTTCACACAATCACCACGATTGGGTGCCTCATTAGTGTCGTATTGTTTGTCCCTATACCCCTTGCTTTTTCATATGTTTCTTGACTGTCATGAGGGAGTGAAGTCATCTGTTTGTTGTCTTTCTGAGAATGATAGATGTGACGAAGCCCAATGCTCTCCGCAACACTGCCACATGTGGCAAGTGGAAGAATTCATTCTTTCTTATGTTTCAGTAAGAATTTGTGGTGACATGGAGGACAGTGAGATGGTAGTAGTATCTAATAACCTCGTGCTTGTCTTCAGCCAAGAAGGCAACAGGAAGATGACCAGAACAACTGCAACGGAGTGGACATTGACCGGAAGCCTACAAGGGAAACTCGACAAGAAGAAAGGTAGTCGCAGAGACTAAGGGAGAGGTTGGAGACATGGCTTATAGGAGATTTCGTTGGTTCATGCATCAGATGGCAGTGATCCCTTGCAAAGGACAAAGGCACAGGATAGCAGGGCACGCTGGAAAACCACAAGGCACCTGTTTCCCAGTGCCATTGGCTGTGACGAGAAGAGGGTCTGAAGGGCACGAGTTCTTGACAACACAAGTCTTGAGTGCTGGAGTTTTCAGATCAGCAGGCTTGGCAGATATAACGTTGAAAGAACTCCGTGTTTTTCCGGCATAGGTCACCAACAAGCAACCATGTGCAGACAACCTGGAGACCATGATCAGCGACAATACCAGGACACACAGTGGGATGATAGCGGGTCCTGGCTGTGCATCCATGAGAGGCAGTTTTCGTGGAGTTGTCTCAATGGGGGCATAAGGAATATTGGGCTCCCACACGAGGAGCATCAAGACCGAGCTACTGGACAATACAGGATGGTGAAGAGCATCCTCACCTCATTCAGAGAACCAAAAGACTGCCTACTCTGCCCACACGAAATCCCAACCGTGGAACACTTGAGGGACAGCCTTCCTCAATCCAAGTTGTTTAGTCCAAGGAGAACAGACTCTCCCATAGGAAACGAGAAGAATGCCTTGAACACATGATCTCTTCTGAACACAGCATTCTGTAGGCCTGCGTTCTGATGATTTTGTGGAATGTCTCCTTTCACAGGCACACCAGAGCCCACCAAGGTAAACCTCAGCATATTCAGCCCAGGCCCCAAACACACCAAACGGCAGGCAAGGAGATCCACCGCAGATGGCTGGTCTCAAGGACAGCATCGGTCACAACACAAACATCAGATGGCATGCATGCCACACACACACACACACACACACACACACACACACACACACACACACATGACAAACCTTAAGGGCCCTCCCTTGGACACTCAATGATCTCTTCTACCTAAATAAATTACCCACAGGATAGAAAACAGAATAAGTATTTCGAATACAGAGAGGATACAGAGATCTAGATCTAATATAGATGGAAGGATCAATAGATGCCAAGGAAAAAGAACAAGAAAGGATCACGGCTAGGAAATCAGAGTGAAGCTTCTACATATAACACGCCCGATGTGGGTTTGATAGCAGCGGCACGGATCCTCCCTATACATCAGAAAACATAGAAGATATCAGAGAGTCTCGAACCACAGAGATAAAACTGATAAAGATAAAAGAACCTAAAGAGCTCCTGAAGAAAAGATTGGTAGGAGACTGGATGCAAAGACTGGGAACATGGCAGAAGTAGAGGATCCAATTAGTGACCTGGAAGAACAAGCCTAGAAAATAAGGAAGCAAATTCTAAAGGAGGAGGAAGAATGATGGAACATGACAATGAGCTTAGGGAATCACCATCCAAAAAGAAAGGTAATAGGTGCCTATTGTAGGATAAGTAAGAGTGAGAGAAAAAAAAGAGTCCTGAACATGGATTTAAGAATCAGGGCTGTCAATGACCCTCATCTGGGAGCTGAAACAGAGGTCCAGAATCAGAGGCACAGAGGACTCCCATCACCTTCCACAGAAGCAGAGCACCAAAAGACATAGTGTCCTTCCCCCTGGAAAATCTAGGCATGGAGGAATTCTCTTTAGGCAAAAAGCATCGGAGAATAGTTTTTCTATAGCCCAGTCACTGACTTCAAGAGGAAAAGCTATACCAGCTCTCAAAGCAGGCCGGATAGCTCAAGCAACAGCCGACCAAGCCAAAATCCTTATCCCCTGCATTTCTGAACAATGAAAGAGCAGCGGTTCTTGTCTAGAACCAAGAGGTATTCAGAAGTCAAAGGTTGGGTCCCTTGTTGTGTCCATCAGTTCAGAGGCGGCCTTCAGATCAACTCATGATTCCAGGGTCTTGGCTATGACTCTGGTCTCAGGTTCTCTGCTCAGGGGCCAGTAAGCTTCTCCCTCTCCAGCTCCAACCCCCGATTGCGATCTCTCTATCTGTTCAATACGTGCATGTGCATCATTTGACAAGATAACAAAAACAAAACCAGGGTACATTGATTGATTGGTGCCAGAGGATGTTTTCTTGAATTTGGACCTAGGTTCCTGTGGAGGGTAGCCAGGTACAGAGAACCTCTCACCATCCTAAAATGCCCGACCTTCTTTTGGAGCTCCCTCATTTATTCTACTGTTCTTTGTCTCCCTGGATCTTCTCACCAACCTGAAGCATCTGCTGTCTGTCGCGCTGTACTGACCCCTTGATGACAATTGCGCATATTCTCGGGGCTCAATTAGAACATGCCCATCTTCCGCAAGAGGCACTGTTTGCTTATCTCATAAAACAATTTGCGGGATGATCATGAGAGGGTGAAGGAAGGTTTGTGCTGCCACATATCCATGCAGTTCCTCAGAGGGTAGCTGCTCCAACCTGAGGGAATGCTCAAGGTTCTTCCACATTACAATCCTCTTCAATGCGTCCTTTTGGACATAAAAGTTGTCTTCCTGAAACAGTTAGGAAGTCTTTCAGATGGCTTCACTTGGGCTTTGTGTGTCTTCCAACATGCTCTCCGTTTGCTCCTGTGGACTCCAAGTACATGAGTCCATCCTGGACCTAAGGTTAAGGGTGTATAGTCTGCCTTGATGCATGGTCATTTTTGAAGATTGGGAGGCCTTGTTGGCACCGTTTCTGGAGACGCTCGAGGTACTCGTGTCCTCACTGTGGAAGACTCCAGACATGTCTTTGGCACGGTTGCGGGGGTTCATTTGGAGCTCTCCTTGGGTGGCCATTTTCCTGTTCTGAAGCACCGTGATAGGGTGGGAGGACCTGACCCTTGTGCTGAGCTCAGATTTCCTCCCCTGAGGCTTTGCTTGAGGCCTCATTGTTTCTTGGCCTGTCGTGGTTAAGATGGAATGGTGGATGCTTGCCTTTCACTGGAGTCCAGAGTACTAGAGCTGACTGTCACGACCAAACACTACTAACGGGGCCATGGAGAAAGTGACACCAACTCGCATTGCAAACTGCCTTGATTTGAGACCCAAGCAGCTCCAGCAGTTTGGGATGGCTTGGTGTCCTCTTGTCCCACCCGTGACTACTCCAGCCAAGTGTAGTGATCAGGCGTGGGTTAATGAGGAGTGGTTGCTATGACCTCAAAGCTTTGTGACATCACACATGCTGGCTTCACTGAAGCAGGTGTCCCTCTCCAATGACCTTGGTATTCTATGGCTTTAGGTAGGAAGCCCCGGGAAGGACAGAACAAGTGCCTTCTGAGTCTCATGAAATACTCAGGTTGTCTTGGGGGTTAATGTCCCACTTCCCCTTTCTAGACTAAGAGGAAAGAAAATGACATTCAGTATACCTTCCTTTAAGCCAACATTTCCCCAGATACGGAAAGGTGTCCTCTTTTCACTAAAATCTCTAGAGAGCTCAAGACACAGGAGACCTCGTGTGTATCAACAGCTTTCCGTGGGTTTTGTCATCTTGTGGTTGAGAGCGTCCTTTGTCAGCATCTTTTGCCTACGGGTCAGTGATGAGTAAGGTTGGAAAGTCCCTTTTTGAGGACAGGTGAGGGCTTCAATAAGCGGTGCTTTCTGTGGCCTCATCTCCTAGTGTTCTGAAATGCACGGCCAGGGATTAGGGCTCTGTCTCCCTGGTTTTCCCTTAATCACCTTTGCAAAGTCTTCGAGGAGACTAACCTTCAGCATCACAGCTAACTCTTAAGGGAGAGGCCTGGACTGCACCCGTTGTCATCATTAGTTACCTATACTTGTTGTGGTAACGGGTATAGACATGCAGACCAAGTCTCTTTAGTCAGAATGAAAGGGACGGCCTATACCGATGACTTGCAAGGCACATTCGAGCAGACCTTTGGAGTGAGCTACAATGCCCTTACAAGGACTAGTGGATAAGGAAGGTTCGGTCCATTTTGGCAACACAGTATTCTTCAGCCGTCGAAGAAAATGAACCCCTGGACCTTGCCTTGACATGAATGTCCCATGCCCTGCTGATGGGAAATGGAAAAGGCAAGCAGACAAAGGGAAATGTCATATGGCTTCCCACAATATGTGCCTCGGGAGGAATACCTTGGCCCTTAGTAAAGGAAGGGAAAACTGAAGGGCAAGAAGTCAGAGAATGAGACCCACCAGGAGTGACTCAGGACTCTGAGAACCAAGCTGAGGGTTACAGAAAAGGGGTGTTCAGGAGTTGTGGCATATATTAGGAGGAGCACTGGGACGTACATGCAACTAAAGCATCCGTGAATACTGTCAAAAACGAATGATGGATGATAGGCAGGCTTTCTCAACAGAACAGCAACAACAACAACAAAAATTCAGAGGAAAACATTCTGGCCCTTTTAAAACCAAAGAAAGTCACAGGGAGACAAGGAAAGCATTATATTGTTTATTATCTTTCCTTATTGAAATGACATGGGATTGCTTTACTAAAATGTCCTTCTCTGAATTGTGCCTTTATCCTTGTGACTTATAGTCTACCTGCCTCTTCCATCTCTGGAATCGATGAGAGGACATGGCAATGCCTTCGCTCAATACCTAGAAGAGTGGCCCAGGAAAATGACTTGGACCTGGCCTTCTGTGTGTTGGCAGGTGTTGGATTACTGATTCAAACACTTCAGTCACTACTCGAGAGCTGAGATTTTGTAGGTTTCCTGACCTAATCTTGGGAGTTGCTATGTGTCTGATAATTTATCCTCTTCTCTCCGGTCTTTGATTTGCTAGCATAAATGTGTGGATGTGTCTCTTAGGTTATTCTTTTTTCCTTTCTACCCGTTCTCAGGTTGTTTTATACTTTCAGCTGTATTCTTGTCTCCCTGTTTTATCCCAGTAATGGCTTCTGCAGTTTGTTCATTATTAAGACACTGAATTGTGAGATCTCCTGATTTTTTTTCCTATTAGTTTGTTTTTATTTCCTTTATTTCGATAACTATATGTATGATTTCATTTTTTCTGTTAACATTGGAATTTGGTTCTTCTTCTTCTTGTTCCTTCAGCATCGAGATTTGTTGCTTTACTCTTTTGTGTGTGTGTGTGTGTGTGTGTGTGTGTGTGTGTGTGTGTTTAAATTTTGGAAATGCACGCATTAACCCTATATGGTTTCCCCATAAAATGTTTTGGCATCACCCCAGAAGTTTCTTGACATTCCTTTGTTCATGGCTCTTTCTGCTTTTCCTTTGGATTTTCTTTCTTGCATTCATTGCTAGTTCGTGACGTGTTGTGTTTTCCAACTTTTAGTGTCTGGCTGTATGTCCAATTTGAAAGTGATATCTTCCCGTTATCAAACCTTCATGATTATAAGTGCACAGGATAGGTTTTGACTTCTCTTCCATTAATTACCCCTCATTTTGGATTCCAGCCATGACCTGTAATATACAAAGTTCGGTCTGCCTTTGGGAAGAACATATCTTATGCTCCTCAGAAACGCAATCTTACTCATGGATCCCCAAAGCTCAGGAGGTCAAGAGAGCCAATGTGGACGTCTGTTATTCCTTACCACCTTTCCATCCAGATGATCTGTGCTGTGCTTAACGTGGATATCATAGTCCCCAACAATATTGGATTAAAGTCCCCATCTCCCTTCCTCTCTGTTCATATGCTTCCAACGTTTAGATACAGCAATGTCCTGGTATATATGTTGGCAGTTCTTCCAGGTTTCTGATGTTCTGATGCTCCATCATGACAAAACACCTTCCGCTCTTTTTTGTCTCTGAAAGGCATAAAATCACTCAAGATGACTTAGGCACAATCACTTTGGCTCTCTTCTCCTTGGCAAGAGCATAACCTACGTTTCCAAATTTCTTCACTTTCAAGCTATGTGCATCTTTATAGTCAAAGGAAATCTCCTATGGGCAACAGAGGTCGAGCTTGTTTAATTTTTGTTGTTTTCTGATGGATCTTTTCTCGTATTTTTCTTTTTTTGGTTTGTTTTATTTTATTTTATTTTAATTTTTGTAATTTCAACCACACCTACAAAATGTTTGTAGTGACAGGAGACTTTCGTCCTTAATGCGAAATGAATTATTGTTAGGTAAGAAGTTCACTTTTTCATTTCGGTTGACTTCTAACTTGAATTCTCTGTGCCTTTCCCTTTTATGGTATTTTCTTTGGGGATACTTCATTATTGCGATTTCTCACTTCCACCCCCTCTTTCGCGTGTCTTCTCTGTGTGTGTGTTCATCTGGGTGTGCATGTGCATGTCTTATGTGCGCGTGGTCTGTGTGTTTTTCACACAAAACTTATAATTTAATTTCCAGAGGTAGGGATTTGGTCTCTTAAGGTTAGCAATTCAATTTGACATGCCTTAAAACTCACATTCCATCCGTTTCAAGAACATCTTCTGCAAGCAATGTCATCATTTGTACTCTTCCATAAACACGTATTCTCACAAAACTGCCTTCAAACAAACACCACATTTTGTGTGCCTCATTACAATCGTATTGTTTGTCCCTATACCCCTTGATTTTTCGTATGTTTCTTGACTGTCTTGAGGGAGTGAAATCGTCTGTTTGTTTTCTTTCTGAGAATGATAGATATGACAGGGCCCAAAGCTCTCTGCAAGCCTGTCACATGAGACATGTGGAAGAATTTATTCTTGCTTAAGTCTCAATAAGAATTTGCGGTGATATGGAGGACAGTGAGATGGTAGTAGTGTCTAATAACCTCGTGCTTGTCTTCAGCCATGAAGGCAAAAGGAAGATGACAACAATAACGGGGGCGGGGGGAAATTGAACTGAAGTCTACACAGTAAACTCCACAGAGTAAGAGATCGGAGGTCGCAGAAAGTATGGGAGAAGTTTGGAGACATGGCTCATGGGAGATTTGGGTGGTTCGTGCATCAGAGGGCAGTGATCCCATGCAAAGGACAAAGGCACAGGAGAACAGGGCCCACTGGGAACCCACTATGAACCTGTTTCCCAGTGCAATTGGCTGTGACGAACGGAGGGTCTGAGTTCTTGACAACACAATTCTTGAGGGGTGGAGTTTTCAGATCAGCAGTCTTGGCAGAAATCGACTCGAAAGAACACCGTGATTTTCTTACAGGGGACATCAAGAAGAAACCAGGTGCAGACAGCCTGGAGACCATGATCAGAAACAATACCAGGAGATGTAGTTGGAGGAGAGTGGGTCCTGGCAGTGCATCCGTGAGAGGCAGTGTTTGTGGAAATGATTCAATGGGTGCATAAGAAATGTTTGGCTCTCAAACCAGTAGCAAGAGGACCGAGCACTGGCCAAGACAGGATGGTGAGACATTTGCTGCCTACCCTGCCAACACGAAAACCCAACCGTGGAACACTTGGAGGACTGCCGTCCTCAGTCCAAGATACTTAGTCCAAGGAGAACACATTCTCCCAGAGGGGACAAGAAGAATGCCTTGACCACATGCTCTCTTCTGAACACAGCATTCTGCAGGCCTGCATTCTATTCGGTTGTGGAATGTCTCCTTTTACACGCACACCAGATCCTACTAAGTGAAACCTCAGCATATTCAGCCTGGGCCCAAACACACCAAACGCCAGGCAAGGAGGGCCATTGCAGTTGACTGGTCTCAAGGACAGGGTCAGCCGCAACACAACAGCAGATGGCATGCATCACACACACACACACACACACACACACACACACACACACAAACACCCATCATCCCTTAAGGGCCAGCACTTGGTCACTCCCGGATTTCCTCTTCTTAAAGACATTAACCTCAGGATGGAAAAAGAATGAGCATTCAGAATATGGAGAGGTAGACAGAGACTTATATCCAAGGCAAAGATGGAAGAATCAACTGTGGCCAAGGTAAAAGAACAAGAAAGGATCACGGTTAGGCAATCAGAGAGAAACTTCTACATAGAACACGCCTGATGGGGTATAGAAAGGAGCGGCCTGGATACTTCCTGTACATCAGAAAACATAGAAGATATCAGAGAGTCTCGAACCACAGAGATAAACTGATAAAGATAAACAAACATAAATAGCTCCTGAAGAGAAGATTGGTAGGAGACTGGATGCAAAGTCCGGGAACAAGGCAGAAGTAGAGGATCCAATGAGTGACCTGGAAGAACAAGTCTAGACAATAAGGAAGCAAATTCTAAAAGAGAAGGAAGAATGACCGGACATGACAATGAGCTTAGGGAATCATCATCTCCAGGAATTGAAAGAGGTGCCTCTTGTAGGAGAAGTAAGAGTGAGTGAAAGAAAGAGGGCTGAACATGGATTTGAGAAATCAGGGCTGAAAATGACCCTCATCTGGTAGCACAAACATAGGTCCACAATCAGAGGCACAGAGGACTCCCATCACCTTCCACAGAAGCAGAGCACCAAAAGACATAGTGTCCTTCACCCTGGAAAATCTAGGCATGGAGGAATTCACTTTAGCAAATAGGTATGGGAGAATAGTTTGTCCATAGCCCAGTCACTGACTTCAAGAGGAAATGCTATACCAGCTCTCGAAGAAAGCCAGATAGCTCAAGCAACACCAGCCCAGGCCACAACGCTTATCCCCTGCATTTCTGAACAATGACTGAGCAGCGGTTCTTGTCTAGAACCACGAGGTTCTCAGAAGTCAACGGTTGGGCCCCAGGATGTGTCAATCAGTTCAGAGGCACCCTTCAGATCAACTCATGATTCCACGGTCTTGGCAATGACTGTAGTCTCAGGTTCTCTGCTCAGGGGAAAGTAAGCTTCTCCCTCGCCAGCTCTACCCCTTGATTGTGAACTCTCGGTCTCTCTGTCTAATAAGTGCAAGCGCATCCTTTGACAAGATAACAAAAACAAAACCAGACACAATAATTGACTGGGGGCAGAGGATGATTTATTGAATTTGGACCAAGGTTCCTATGGAGGGCAGCTAGGTACAGAGAACCTCCCACCATCCTAAAATACCATACCTTTGCTCGGAGCTCCAATGTTCATTCTGCTGTTCTTTCTCTTCCTGGATCTCCTCACCAACCTGAAGCATCCACTGTGTGTCACGCTGTACTGACCCCTTGTTGACACATGTTCATTTTCTTCTAGCTCCATTATAACATGCTCATCTTCTACAACAGGCACTCTTTGCTTCTCACATGACATCATTTGGCTGAGGGTCTTGAGAGGTAGAAGGCAGGCTTGTGCTGCCACATCTCCATGCATTTCCACAGGGGTAGCTGCTCCACCCTGAGGGTGTTCTCAAGGTTCTTCCACATTTGAATCCTCTTCAATGCGTCCTTTTGTACATATAAGTTGTCTACCTGAATCAGGCACAGAAGTCTTTCAGATGGCTTCACTTGGGCTATAGGTCTCTTCCAAAATGCTTTCCATTTGCTCCTGTGGACTCCAAGTACATGAGTCCATCCTGGACCCAAGGTTCTACACCGAAGGTGTAGAGACTGCCTTTGATGCATGGTCATTTTTGAAGATGGGGAGGCCTTGTTGGCAGCATTCCTGGAGAGGCTCGTGGTACTTGTGTTGTCCCTTTGAAGACTCCAGACATGTCTTTTGCACGGTTGCGGGTGTTCAGTTTTCTTTCCTTGGGTGGGCCTTTTCCTGTTCAGAATCTCCGTGATTGTGTAGGAGGGCCTTATCCTTGTGCAGGGCTCAGATTTCCTCCCCTGAGGCTTTGCTTGAGGCCTGATTGTTTCTAGGCATGTCGTGGTTAAGATGGAATGGTGGATGCTTGTCTTTCTCTGGAATCCAGAGGGCTGGTGCTGATAATCAAGACCAAACACTATGAATTGGGCCATGTGGAAGGTGACACCGACTCGCTTCGCAAACTGCCTTGGTGAGAGACCCAGAGAGCTCCGGCAGTTCGGGACGGCCTGGGGTGCTCTTGGCCCACCCACGACTACTCTAGCCAATTGTAGTGATCAGGCGTGATGTAATGAGGAGTGGTTGCTATGAACTCAAAGCATTGTGACATCACAAATGCTGGCTTCTCTGAAGCAGCTGTCCTTCTCCCATGACCTTGGTGTCCTAAGGCTTTAGGTAGGAAGCCACCGAAGGACAGAACAAGAGCCCTCTGATTCTGATCAAGAACTCAGGTTGTCTTGTGGGTTAGTGTCCCACTTCCCCATTCTGGAAAAAGCGGAAAGAAAACGATGTTCAGTATACCTTCCTTTAGGCCAACATTTTCCCAGAGACGGCAAGGTGTCCTAATTCCACTACAATTTCTAGAGATCTCAAGAAACGGTGAGGCCTCATGGGTATCAACAACTCTCCATGGGTTTGGAAATCCTGTGTGTGAGAGCGTCCTTTCTCAGCTTCTTTTGCCTATGGCTCAGTGATGACTAATGGACAGAAAGTCCCCTTTCGAGGAAAAAGGTGAGGGCATAGATATATGGTGCTGTCTCTTAGTTTTCTGAAACACACGGCTAATGGTTTAAGGCTCTGTCTACCTGGCTTTCCCTTACACACCTTTGCAAAGTCTTAGAGGAGAGTGTCATTCTGCATCAGGGCTAAACCTAAGGAAGAGGCCCGAACAGCACCCGTTGTCATCATTAGTTGTCCTTGTTGCGGTAACGGGTATAATCATGTTGACCATGTCTCTTTAGTCAGAAGGATAGGTATGGCTAATATCGATGGCTTTCAAGGCCAATTCGAGAGGACCTTTGCAGTGAGCCGCAATGCCCTTGCAAGGACTAGTGGATAAGGAAGGCTTGGTCCATTTTGGCAAGACAGTATTCCTCGACCGTCGAAGAGAATGAACGCCCTGGACCTTGCCTTGACATGAATGTCCCATGCCTGGCTGATGTGAAATGAAAAGGCAAGCAGAAAAAGGGAAATATCATATGGCTTCCCACAATATGTGCCTCCTAAGGAATACCTTGGCGCTTTGTCCTCTTCAATAAACACGTATTCTCATAAAACTGCCTTCACACAATCACCACGATTGGGTGCCTCATTAGTGTCGTATTGTTTGTCCTTATATCCCTTGCTTTTTCATATGTTTCTTGACTGTCATGAGGGAGTGAAATCATCTGTTTGTTGTCTTTCTGAGAATGATAGATGTGACGAAGCCCAATGCTCTCCGCAACACTGCCACATGAGTCAAGTGGAAGAATTCATTCTTTCTTATGTCTCAGTAAGAATTTGTGGTGACATGGAGGCCAGAACAACTGCAACGGAGTGGACATTGACCGGAAGCCTACAAGGGAAACTCGACAAGAAGAAAGGTAGTCGCAGAGACTAAGGGAGAGGTTGGAGACATGGCTTATAGGAGATTTCGTTGGTTCATGCATCAGATGGCAGTGATCCCTTGCAAAGGACAAATGCCCAGGAGAGCAGGGAATGCTGGAAAACCACAAGGCACCTGTTTCCCAGTGCCATTGGCTGTGACGAGAAGAGGGTCTGAAGGGCACGAGTTCTTGACAACACAAGTCTTGAGTGCTGGAGTTTTCAGATCAGCAGGCTTGGCAGATATAATGTCGAAAGAACTCCGTGTTTTTCCGGCATAGGTCACCAACAAGCAACCATGTGCAGACAACCTGGAGACCATGATCAGCGACAATACCAGGACACGTAGTGGGAAGATGGTGGATCCTGGCAGTGCCTCCATGAGAGGCAGTTTTCGTGGAGTTGTATCAATGGGGGCACAAGAATTATTGGGCTCCCACACGAGGAGAATCAAGACTGAGCTACTGGCCAATACAGGATGGTGAGTACATTAGCTGCCTACTCTGCCCACACGAAATCGCAACCATGGAACACTTGAGGGACAGCCTTCCTCAATCCAAGTTGTTTAGTCCAAGGAGATCAGACTATCCCATAGGGGACGAGAAGAATGCCTTGAACACATGATCTCTTCTGAACACAGCATTCTGTAGGCCTGCGTTCTGATGATTTTGTGGAATGTCTCCTTTCACAGGCACACCAGAGCCCACCAAGGTAAACCTCAGCATATTCAGCCCAGGCCCCAAACACACCAAACGGCAGGCAAGGAGATCCACTGCAGATGGCTGGTCTCAAGGACAGCATCAGTCACAACACAAACATCAGATGGCATGCATGCCACACACACACACACACACACACACACACACACACGACAAACCTTAAGGGCCCTCCCTTGGACACTCAATGATCTCTTCTACCTAAATAAATTACCCACAGGATAGAAAACAAAATAAGTATTTCGAATACAGAGAGGATACAGAGATCTAGATCTAATATAGATGGAAGGATCAATAGATGCCAAGGAAAAAGAACAAGAAAGGATCACGGCTAGGAAATCAGAGTGAAGCTTCTACATATAACACGCCCGATGTGGGTTTGATAGCAGCGGCACGGATCCTCCCTATACATCAGAAAACATAGAAGATATCAGAGAGTCTCGAACCACAGAGATAAAACTGATAAAGATAAAAGAACCTAAAGAGCTCCTGAAGAAAAGATTGGTAGGAGACTGGATGCAAAGACTGGGAACATGGCAGAAGTAGAGGATCCAATTAGTGACCTGGAAGAACAAGCTAGAAAATAAGGAAGCAAATTCTAGAGAGAAGGAAGAATGACGGAACATGACAATGAGCTTAGGAAATCATCATCCAAAAAGAAGGTAATAGGTGCCTATTGTAGGATAAGTAATAGTGAGAGAAAAAAAAGAGGGCTGAACATGGATTTGAGAATCAGGCTGTCAATGACCCTCATCTGGGAGCTGAAACAGAGGTCCAGAATCAGAGGCACAGAGGACTCCCATCACCTTCCACAGAAGCAGAGCACCAAAAGACATAGTGTCCTTCCCCCTGGAAAATCTAGGCATGGAGGAATTCTCTTTACGCAAATAGGCATCGGAGAATAGTTTGTCCAAAGCCCAGTCACTGGGCTCTCGAAGCAGGTCGGATAGCTCAAGCAACACCTGACCAAGCCAAAATCCTTATCCCCTGCATTTCTGAACAATGAAAGAGCAGCGGTTCTTGTCTAGAACCAGGAGGTATTCAGAAGTCAAAGGTTGGGTCCCTTGTTGTGTCCATCAGTTCAGAGGCGGCCTTCAGATCAACTCATGATTCCAGGGTCTTGGCTATGACTCTGAATATGACTTTTATGTGACTTTTATATGACTTTTATATGAATTTTATATAACTATAAGATAAATAAAAAATGAATTAAAAAAATAAAAAGATAATTTCTTTACCTATAGGTATAGCATTGTTTGGGAAAAGAAGGTTACCTTGAAGTTTAACTCTATATGAACATTAGAAAATAGAAATGAAAAAGTAATAAACTAGACTAAACTAATCTAAATTTTTTAAAAAATTAGAATGCAAATGAAAAAAAATGTGTATGTATCAAAAAGTTCAGGTTAGAAGGTTAATATGGAATTTGATATACTGGACATCTCAGTTTGAAGGTAAATAGGTTAAAAAGTTATCTATATATTACAAATAAACCAGAATAGTGGGAATGAGTTAAAAATAAAAGTTGTATCTATGATGTAGCAGTGGTTGTTGTTGTGTAGTCTTTTTTCTTTCCTGGTTGGTTTTCTGAGGCAGAGGCCTGTCACGTGGGTTTCAGTCAATGATGTTCCCTGATTTAAATTCTCCCACCCCTCTCAAGGGGATGGGCTCTGAGGAATCCTGTTTTTTCAGGTCTTTATTCTTTGGAGGTTTTTATGTTTGTTAATTTTCTTTTCTCTTGCCTTGACCTCTTTTGATGGCTTTTGGAGATGAAAGCAAACTGCACCCTGTTCTGTCTCTCAGAGATAATCCTCAGTCTTCTCACCTGTGGGTGCTGCAGAGCCCATATAAATTCGCCCTTGCCTGCTGCCAGAGCAAATTTTGAGTCGTAGTCCCAGGGAGCACAGAATCTTCTGCTTGTACCCAAACCATTGCAGCAGTGTCTGTCTAGGCAGCTCCTGACCATCAGAGAGGTTCCAATTGCCATCCCACACTGAGATTTTCATGCTGGCCCTGGCTGGGAGTGCCTGGTCTTTCTCTGTCTAAGAGTTCTGGGCTTTCAAGCACTCTCTCAGGGGAGGGTGTGGGTCACGCGTGTCTCAGGCTCTGATAGAAGGGTGCGTGTCCGAGAGCATGAGCCTGGGCCTTCACGCACCTCTATCAGGAGAGTGTGTGGGGTGCACGCGTGTCTCATGCTCTGATAGTATGGCACGGGTCTAAGGAATGGACTGGGCCTTTGCACACCTTTCTCAGGGGATGGTAAGGGGTGCAGGTGTCTCAGGCTCTGTTAGCAAGTCTCATTGCTCTGCTGCTTGGTGAGGCTCCAAGCCCCTAACAGGAGCTGAACCCCACATGATCATGGGTGTGCTGTTGGCTCAGGGACCAAAACATCGTTTTTCCAACACACTTTCTTGGGCTCAGCACCAGGGAATCTGTACTGGGTGTGGGGACTTAAGCCCCTGTCCTTAGCTGCCATGATTCACACAATTTACCTTCAATATCCTTTGCACTTTTTGAATGCTTTCAACCAGAGTCCAAGTTAATGCTGGTCCCCAGACTCAGAACACTCTTGTATTGTGGTATGACTTTCCAATTGGTGGCCTTGGGTGGGTCCCTTGAACTTTTGTTTATTTCAGTAACAGTCCAACGTTCTCACTCCACTTTTCCTGCCCACTGATGACTTCTGCGCTGGCAGAGATCCAGACATATATAATTCTGATCTCAGGCTGTTTTCATGGGTAATCAGAATTCTTTGGTAGGAAATAACTTCAATTTGGAGTACAGGTTGAAATGGCACCTCCTCTTACTTGCCCATCATCTTGTCTCCTCTCACATGACACTTATAAGAAAATTTCAAGAGATAGGAATTTGGCATTTTATGGATAGCAAATCAATTTCATGTGCATTGAGAACTCACATTCCATCACTTTCAGCCACAATTCCTGCAAAGAATGTCCCATTTTGTCCTGTTTTATAAACACGTATTCCCACTAACATGCCTACAAAGAAAGACAAAAGTTTAAGTGTCTGGTTAGAGTAGTATTGCTTGTCCATTTTCTCCTGCTTTTTCACATGTTTCTTTACTACCATGACGGGGTGAAATCATACGTTATTTGTCTTTCTGAGACTCAGAGATGTGACATAGCCCAATGCTCTCCACAACATTGCCACATGAGGCAAGTGGCAAGATTTCATTCTTCCTTATGGCTGGGTAAGAGTCTGTGATGCCTTTGGAAGATAGTGAGATGTTAGTAGTATCTGGGAACTCCAGGCTTGTCATCAGCCATGAACACAACTGGAAGATGACTACATCAACTGTGACTTGGTGGAAATTGACCTGAAGCCTACAGACCAAACTCTACAGTAAAAGAGAAAAGAAGTCAAAGAGACTATGGGAGAAAATTGGAGACGTGGCTTAGGGAGAAGTAGGCGGTGGTGCTTCAGACGGCAGTAAGCCAATGCAAAAGACAAAGGCACAGGAGAGACAAGAACACTGGGAACCCAAAGGTAGCATGTTTCCCAATGCCACTTGCTCTAACCAGCAGCTTATCTGAATGGTACAAGTCCTTGCCAACAAAGGGTGTTGAGTCTGGAGTTTTCAGATCATCAGTCTTGGCAGATATCGAGTTGAGAGAACACTGTGTTTCTCCTGGAGAGGACACCAACAAACAACCAGGTGCAAACAGCCTGGAAATCATGATCAGAGACAGTACCAGCAGACACAGAAGGAAGATGGTGGTTTCTGGCAGTGTATCTGTGAGAGGCACGGCTCGTGGAGATATTTTGATGGGGGCAAAAGTAATTTGGGGCTCTAGCACAAACAGCATAAAGACCGAACTACTGGCAAAGACAGGACGGTGAGGACATTAGCTGCCTCACGTACAAAAGCGAAGTCCAAACCATGGAACACTGTGGAGACTGTCTTCCTCAGTCCAAGTTGCTTAGCCAAAGGAGAACAGACTCTCCAGTAAGGGACTAGAAGAAAGCCCTTCTACCATGCTCTCTTTAAAACACAGCATTCTGCAGGCGTTTGTCTGTTGAGTTGGTTGAACGTCTCCTTTCTTAGGCAAACCAGTGCACACCAAACTAAACCACACCATATTCAGCACAGAAACACTAAAATGGAATGCAAGGAGAGACCCTGCAGATGACTGTCTTAATGTCAGGGGACAGCCACAACACAACAACAGAGGGCATGCACTCCACAAACACCCGAGACTTCCTCAATGGCCAGACCTTGGCCACCCCATGATCTCTTCTTCCTAAAGACATTACCCTAAGGGTAGAAAACAGAATGGGCTTTGTGAATAGAGAGAAGAAGACAGAGACCTGGATCCAATGCAAAGATGGAAGACTCAATTGATGCTGAGGAAAAGAATTAGAAATGATCATAGCCAGGCAATCAAAGTTAAACCTTTAAATGTAACAAGCCCGATGAAGGATTGAAAGCAATATCCAGAATACTCAGTGTACATAGAAAAAGACAGAAGACATCAGGGAGTCTCCTACCACAGAGATAAAAGTGATAAAAAATAAAATCTAGGGTCTCTGATAATAAGATTGGTAGTAGACTGGTTGCAAGGCCAAGAAGCTGGCAGAATCAGAGGATACAATTAGTGACGTGGTAGAAAAATACTGGAAAATAATGGAAGGTAAGTGAAAGAGAGAAGGAAGAATGATGGAACATGACAATAAGCTTATGGAAATCATCAACTCCAAGAAAAAAAAAAAAAAGATGTGCCTATTCTTGCACACCTAGGAGTGAAAGAATAAAGAAGGCCAAATATTTCTTTGAGCAATCAGAGCTGAAAATGTCCCTGATCTTGGAGTAGAAACAGAGCTCCATATTAAGAGGCACAGAGTACTCCCATCACCATCAACAGATTCAGAGCAATACAATACAGTGTCATCCCCCCTGCAAAAGATAGCAAGGGAGTTATTCTCGTAATGCAAAAATGTGTGCGAGAGTAGTTAGTCCATAGCCAAGTCACTGACTTCAAGGCGACCAGTTATACCAGCTCTCAAAGCAGGTCGGATAGAACAATCAACACCAGCCCAAGCCAAAATGCGTATCCCCTGCATTTCTGAACAATGACAGAGCAGTGATTCTGTCTAGAACTCTGAGGTATTAAGAAGACAAAGATTGGGTCCTGGGGTGTGTCCATCAGTTCAGAAACGGCCTTCAGCTCAGCTCATGATACCAGGGTCATGGCCTTGTCTCTGGTCTCAAGATCCGTGTTCAAGGGCAACTCTGATTCCCCACCACATCTTCATCCCGTGAGTGTGATCTTTCTGTTTCTCTCTCAAGTACGTTCATGTATATTGTTGGACATAAATAAATTTTAAAAAGTTTACAATGATTTACTAGAGCCAGAGTATTGTTTATTTAATTTGGACCTATGTCCCTATGGAATGCACGCAGGTACAGAGCACCTCCCACCGTCTTAAAGTGCCAGGCCTTCACTCTGTGCTCCCTTGTCCATTCTCCTGTTCTTTGTCTTCCTGTACCTCCTCACCAACCTGTATCACCCACTGTCTGTCCCAGTATAGTGGCCCTTTGTTGTCACATTGTTCATCCTTTCCTGGTTCCATTAGAACATGCCCATCTTCTGCAAGAAGCACCATTTGGTTATTACCTGAAACCATTTGGGGGATGGTAATGAGAAGGTTAAGGCAGGCTTGTGCTGCCATATCTCAATTCAGTTCTGCAGAGGGTAGCTACACCACTTTGTGGGCATGCTCAAGGTTCTGCATCATTCGAGTCCTTTTCCATTTGTCTTTTGTAGATACACGTTTTTATCTTGAAACGAGCAAGAGTGCCATTCAGATGGCTTCCCTTGTGCTATAGGTCTCCTCCAACATGTTTCATGCTTGCTCCTGTGGACTCCAAGTAAATGAGTCCATCCTGGGACTCAGGTTCTAGGGTGTAGAGTCTGACTTTGGTGCTTGGTCAGTTTTGAAGATTGGGAGGCCCTATGTCATGATTTCTTGAGATGCTAGAGGAACTCATATCCTTGCTGTTGTAGACTCCAGACATAACTTTGGCAGGGTTGCGGGTGTTCCCTATGAGATTTCCTTGGGTGGCACTTTTCCTGGTCAGAAGCGCCCTGATTGGGAGGGAGGACCATAACATATGCAGGACATGGAGTTCATCCCCTGTCTCTTTTTTGAGACCTGATTCTTTCTTGGCCTTTCGTGGGTAAGATGGATTGGGGGATACTTGTCTTTCTCCGGAGTCCAGATGGCTTTTGTAACTGTCACGACAATAGACTACAAAATCGGCCATGGAGAATGCTACACTGACTCGCTTCTCAAACTGACTTGGTGAGAGACCCAGGCGGCTACAGTATTTGGGGGAGCTGTGGATCCTCTTGGACCACTCATGACTACAACATCCAAGTGTAGATCAGGCATGGTTTGGGGAGGAGGGGTTGCTATGACCTCAAAGCTTTGTGGCATCAGAGAAGCTGTCTTAACTGAAGCAGCAGTCCCTCTCTCATAACCTTTGATTCCTATGGCTTTAGGTAGGAAGCCAGGGAAGGGCTAAAAAGAGCCCTGAGCCTGATCAAGAACTCAGGTTGTCTATGTGTTAATTTCCACTTCCCCTTTCTAGAAAAATAGAAAAGAAAATGATGTACAGCATACCTTTTTTTTTTTTTTTTAGGCCAACATTTCTCCAGAGATGGCAAGGTTTTCCTATTTCCACTGCAATTTCTAGAGATCTCAATAAACAGTGAGGCCCTGGGTATCATCAGCTCTCTGTGATGTTTGTCATCCTGTGGGTAACAGAGTCCTTGCTCAGCATCTTTTACCTATGGGTCAGTAATGACTAAGGGACGGGAAGTCCTTTTTCAAGGATAAATGTTAGAATATGTATGTATTATGCTGTCTGTGTCCTCATCTCCTCGTGTTAAGAAACACTATTCATAAGGGATTAGGGCTCTGTCTACCTGGCTTTACCTTGGACAGCTTTTCAAATGCTTCAAGAAGATTGATATTCTGCATGATAATTAACCCTTAAGGAAGAACCCATGAGAGCACTCCTTGTCATCTTAGTTAACTCTACCTGCTGTGGTAATGGGTATAGCCATGTTGACTACTTCTCATTAATCAGAGGAAAATGAACGGCTTATATGGATGGCCTGCAAGGCCCAATAGATCAGAACTGTGGATTGAGTTGCATTGCCCTCACAAGGACTATTGGATAAAGAAGGTGCAGTCCACATTGGCAACAGAGTATTCCTCAGCCATCAGAGAGGATGAACCCCTGGTACTTGCATTGACATGAATGTCACAGGATGCCAAATGAAAAAGGCAAGCAGACAAAGGGAAATATAATATGGCTTCTCTCATATGTGCCCCAGGATGAATACCATGGGCCTTAGTAGAAAGAAGGGGAAATGGAAGGGGAAGAAGTCACAGAAGGAGACAAACCAGAAGTGACTCAGTACTCTGAGGTTACAGAAAAGAAAGACATGCAGGAAATGAGGGAACTGGCTAATGGGTGTTGAGAAGTTGTGGAACATCTTAGAGTTTTAGGATGAACTCTAGGTCATATATGGAACTAAAGCATCGTGAATCCTTGTCAAAATCGAATGATGGATGATAGGCCTATTTCCTCAACAGAACAAAAAATTAAAATAAAAACAAACTGGCCCTTTCAAAAGCAGGTAAAGATAGACAGAGAAAACGAAAAATTATATTTATATTATCTTTACTTATGAAAATGGCATGGAATTTGTTTCCTATAATGTCCTTATCTGAATTGGGTCTTCATACTTGTAAATTACAGTCTACCTGCCTCCTCCATTTGTGGATTTGATGAGAAGAAACGACATTGACTTCATCAAATGTCTAGAAATGTTGACCAGAAAAATGATTTGGATCTGACCTTCTGTGTGTTGGGAGGTGTTGGATTACTGCTTCAAACGCTTTAGTCACTACTAGAGAGCTAAGGTTTTGTAGGGTTCCTGACTTAATATGTGTTCCTGATTTGATATGTGTCTTGGAATTTAGCCTTTTTCTCAGTGTTGGAATTTTATCCTTTTTCTCAGTGTTGGATTTGCTGGAATAATTGTGTAGATGTGTCATTTCGGTTATATTTTTTTCCTTTCTATCAGTTGTCATATGATCTCATAATTTTATCTGTATGCTAGTCTCCCTGTTTAATCCAGGTAATGGCTATTCCTGTTTGTTAAAGTTTTCAAAACTGACAATTGAGTTCTCCAGATTTTTTTCTAGTGTTTTGTTTGTATTTCTTTTATTCCAATGATCATATATATTATCTCTCTTTTTCTGTTCACTTTGGATTCCATTTCATCTTTTTCTAGTTCCTTATGCCATCGGTTAGGTTGCTTTTATTTGGTGCTTTGAATTTTTTGAAATAAACGCATTTAGCCCTATATTCTTTCCCCAAAGAATGTTTTGGCATCATCTCATAAGTTTCTTTACTTTCCTTTGTTGAAAGTACTTTATGACTTTCCTTTTGATTGTCCTTCTTTAAGGCATTGATAGTTTGGGAGTGTTTGTGTTTTCCACCTATTAGTGTGTGGCTGTGTTTCCCATTCATAAGTGATTTCTTTACTTTTTCATATCTTTGTGGTCATAAGTATACAAGAAAGGATATGAATTCTCTTCTATTAATTATTACTGGGTTTTTACTTCAGCACAGGATCTGATAGACAATGTTAGGTCTGCCCTTGGGAAGAACTTCTCTTATGGTTCTCCGAGACACAATCTTATGCATGTTTCTCCTATGCTCAGGTGGTCTAGAGAGCCCATGATGACGTCTGTTATTCCTTCCCACCTATCCCTCTGCATGATTTGTCCTGAGCTAAAAGTGGATATCATCGTCCTCAAAATATTGGATTGTGGTCCCCAACTCCCTTCTGTTCTGGTAATATGCTTCCAACATTTAGATACAACCAAGTTGGTGGTGTATCTGTTGGCAATTCTTCCAAGTTTCTGAAGTTTTGATGCTCAATCAAGACAAAACGCCTTCTGGTAATATTTTGTCTCTTGAAGGCATAAAATTTCTCTATCTGCCATAGGCACCAATGGATTGGTTCTCTTATCTTTGCCAATTGCACTACCTATGTTTTCCCAAATCCATAACTTCCAAGCTATTGTATCTTTATAGTCGAAGGATCTCCTATGGCTAACATAAGGTCGAGCTGGTTTTGTTTTGTTTGTTTGTCTGTTTGTTTGTTTTCTTGTTGGTCTTTTTTGCCTTTTTTTTTTCAATTTTCATCCTTCCAACAACGTGTTTATAGGAATAGGAGTATTTAGTCCTGAATACTTCAACTAATTATTGATGTGTACAGAGTTAACTTTCTCATTTTCGTTGTTTTTTTGACTTGGATTCTCAGTGCCTTTCCCACTTATGGTATTTTCCTTTGGGTTTGCTTCCTTCAGTGCGATTCCTCCCATCTTCCCCATCTTTTGTGTGTCTTATTTGTGTGTGTATGTGTGCGTGTGTATGTTGTCTGTGTGTTTCACATAACAATTATAATGAAATATCAGTAGTTAGATTTCTTTCCTTTATGGATAGCAATTCAATTTGATATGCCTTGAAAACCCACATTCCATCACTTTCAGCCACATTTCCTGCAAGGAATGTCCCATTAAGTCCTCTTTTATAAACACATATTCTCACTAACTTGCCTTCAAAAAAACACCAAATTTTAAGAGCCTGGTTAGAGTAGTATTGTTTGTCCCCTTTTCCCTTGCATATTCACATGCTCCTTGACTAGCATGAGAGAGCATAATCGTATGTTATTTGTCTTTCTGAGAGTGATAGATGTGACATAGCCCTATGCTTTCCACAATTATGCTCCATGAGGCAAGTGTAAAGAATTCATTCTTGCTTATGGCTGGGCAAGAGTCCGTGGTGCTTTTGGAGGACAGTGAGATGTTAGTAGTGTCTGGGAACTCCAGGCTTGTCTTTAGCCAGCAACACAACTAAAAGATTTCTATATCAAGTGCAACATGGAGGAAATGGACCTGAAGCCTACAAAGTAAATGCCACAGCAAAAGATAAAAGAAGTTGCAGAGACTTTGGGAGAAGACTAGAGACGTGATTAGGGGAGACAGGGGATTGGTGCTTCAGAGGGCAGTGAGATAATCCAAAGAAAGAAGGCACAGGAGAGTGCACACTGGGAACCCCAAAGGAGCATGCATCCTTATGCCAGCAGAAAGTCTGAATGGCACGAGTTTTTGCTAACAAATGGTCTTGAGTCCGGAGTATTTAGATCATTAGAATTGGCAGACATCGTCTCTAGAGAACACTGTGTTTATCATGGAGAGTACCTCAACAAGCAACCATGTGCAGACAGCCTGGAAACCATGATCAGAAACAATCAGAGGAGACACAGTGGGAAGAGGGTGGGTTCTGGCAGGGTATCCGTGAGAAACAGTGTTTATGGAGATGACTCGATGGGAGTACACGAAATTTTGGGCTCTCGTACCAGCAGCATGAAATGGAGGTACTGGCCAAAGACAGGATGGGGATGACATTAGCTGCCGAAACTGCAAACATGAAGTCCTGACCATGAAAAACAGGGGGTACTGCCATCCTCAGACCAAGTAGCTTTTTCCCAGAATAGAATCTCCCATAGGGGAATAGAAGAAAGCCCTGCCCACATGACTTCTCCTGACCACAGCATTCTATAGGTCTTCATTCTATTGTTTAGGTTGAAAGTCTCATTTCACTGGCACACCAGAGCCCACGATGCTAAACCTCACCATATTCATCCATACACCAAACACTCCAAATGACAGGCAAGTAGAGCCTCTTCAGATAACTGGTTTCAAGGATTGGGGACAGCCACAAAACAACAGCAGAGGGCATGCATGCTACACAAATCTGAGACTCCCACAAAGGCCAGACCTTGGGCACTCCATGATCTCGTCGTCTTAAAGAATTTACTCTCAGGGTAGAAAACAGAAAGGACTTTTTGAATAAAGAGAAGAAGACAGAGACCTAGATCGAATGCAAAGATGGAAGAATCATTTGACAACAAGGAAAAAGAACAAGAAATGATCCTGTCTAGGCAATCAAAGTGAAACGTCTACATGGAACACACCCGGATATGCAGCCAGCATACTCACTGTACATCAGAAAAACACAGAAGACATCAGGGAGTCTCGAACCACAGAGATAAAAGTGATTTAAATAATAAAATGAGGAGTCCCTGATGAAAAGTTTGGAAACAAACGGGATGCAAAGGTCAGGAAGGTGGCAGAAGCAGAGGATCAAATTGGTAATCTAGAAGACAAATACTGGAAAATACAGAAGCAAATCCAGAGAGAGAAAAAGGAATGGTGGAACTCGACTATGAGCTTAGGGAAGTCATCAACTCCTCGGAAAGGAAAGAGGTGCCTAATTTAAGAGAACTAGGAGTGAGAGAGAAAAAAGAGTGCTGAACATGTCTTTGAGAAATCAGAGCTGAGAATGTCCCTCATCTGGGAGCAGAAACAGAGATCCAGATTCAGAGACACAGAAGTGTCCCATCTACGTCAACAGAAGCAGTGCATCACAAGACATAGTGTCATTCCCCCTGCAAAATATAGCAAGGGAGGAATTCTCTTAACCAAAATATGCTCGGGAGAATAGTTTGTCCATAGCCAAGTCACGGTCTTCAAGAAGACAAGATATACCCATTCTTGAATGAGGTTGCATAGAGCATGCAACACCAGCCCAAGGGAAAATCTGTATCCCCTGCATTCTGTACAATGACAGAGCACTGGTTCTTGTCTAGAAATAGGATGTATTAAGAAGACAAAGATTGGGTCCTGTGGTGTGTACATCAGTACAGAGGCCGCCTTCAGCTCAACTTATGAGCCCAGGGTCATGGAATCGACTCTGGTCTCAGGTTCCCTGCTCTGGGGCAAGTCAGCTTCACCCTCTCCAGCTCCATCCCCTATTGTGATCTCCCTGTCTGTCGGTCGTATACATGCATGCCGATATTTTGGCAAAAAACAAAAACAAATAAACAAACAAAAAACAGTGTACAAGTATTGACTGGGGCCAGAGGATGGTTTATTTAATTTGGATTTAGGTCCCTATAGAATGAAGCCAGGTACAGAGCAACTCCCACCATCCTGAAATGCCAGACCGTCACTCTGAGCTCCCCTGTTCATTCTGTTATTCTTTGAACAATTTGGGGGATGGTCATGAGAGGGTTAAGGCAGGCTTGTGCTGCCACATCTCCATTCAATTCCCCAGAGGGCAGCTGCACCAACCTGTGGGAATGCTCAAGGTTCTGCAACATTCAAATTCTCATCCTTGCTTCCTTTTGGAGATACATGTTGTCATCCTGAAACGTGCACGAAAGTCTTTAAAATGATTTTACTTGGGTTATGGTTCTCTTCCAACAAGCTCTGCGCTTGCTCCTGTGGACTCCAAGTACATGAGTCCGAACTGGGCCTCAGGTTCTCAGGTGTAGGGTCTGCCCTTGTGCTTGGTCACTTTTGAAGATTGGGAGACCGTTTTGGCACGGTGTCTGGAGACACTAGGTTTACTCGTTTCCTCACTGTTGAAGACTCCAGACATGTCTTTGGCATGGTTTTGGGTGTTCCCTGGGAATTTTACTTGATGGCACTTTTCCTGGTCAGAAGCTCCCTGATTGAGTGGGAGGACCATAGACATGTGCGGGGCGTGGAGTTCCACCCCTGAGTCATTGTTTGATGCCTGAATCTTTCTTGTCCTATCATGGGTAAGATGGAATGGTGGATTCTTGCCTTTCTCCGGTGTCCAGAGGCTGGTGGTGATAGTCATGACCAAAGACTACGAATTTGACCATGGAAAACATGACACCGATTCACTTCACAACTGCCTTCGTGAGAGATCCAGGCAGCTCCTGTGGTTAGGGAGGGCTTGGGATCCTCTAAGCCCACCCATGACCACTCCATCCTAGAGTAGTGACCAGGCGTGGGTTGAAAAGGAGTGGTTGCTTTGAGTTCAAACCTTGGTGACATTACAGAAGTTGGATTCACTGAAACAGCAGTCCCTCTCTCATGACATTTGAGTCCTATGGCTTTAGGTACTAAGACCCGGGAAGGACAGAAAAAGAGCCCTCTTAGATTAGTCAAGAACTTAGGTTGTCTTGTGTGTTAATTTCCCACGTCCCCTTTGTATACAAAGAAATGAGAAATGATGTTAGGTGTAGCTTCATTTAGACTAACATTTCTCCAGAGATGGCAAAGTTTTGCTATTTCCAATGCAATTTCTAGAGATCTCAAGAAACAGTGAGGCATCTTGGGTATTATCAGCTCTCAGAGGTATGTCATCATGTGGGTGATAGTCCTTTCCCAGCGTCTTTTCCTTAAGGGTCAGAAAAGACTGACCCATACAGAAAGTCCCTTCTCTATCATTTTACTGGTCAACATTTCTAGACATTTAAGGAAGACAATGTCGTGTCTTCTCATTGATTCCAGAAATGGAGGACTCAGTTAGACTCTAATTTCATGTCATTTTAATAAGTATAGATAATAAAATATAATTATTTCCTTTTCACTGTAGGTCTTCAACTGCTTTTGAAAGGGCCAGTTTTGTTGTTGTGGTTGTTTATTTGTTTGTTTTTTAGAATTGTTGATTTATTTTATTGTACATCCAAAACTAATATAACACTGTACATCAATTATATTTAAATAAAAACAACAAAAATAAAATGGGAAGGTATACAAGAATTTTTGGTACACAGTAATTTTTTTTAAATTTAAGTTACCAGTTTATTGTTTACTTTCTATTTTTTTTTTTAATTTCTTTTCAGTCTGGTGGTATTTATTGTTTTTGCACTACACCAAGTGCTTGATGCAATCCATTCCCTCTCTAATACCCACCAGCTAGTATTCCCAATTACCCATCCCACACCCATTCAAAACCCTCAGATTGGTTTTCAGAGTACATAGTCTCTCATGGTTCACCTTCCCTTCCAATTTACCTCAATTCCCTTCTCTCCTACATCTCCCCTTGTTCTCCATGTTATTTGTGATGCTCCACAAATAAGTGAAACCATATATAATTGACTCTCTCTGCTTGATTGTCTCCAGCATAATCTCTTCCTGTCCTGTCCATGGTATTTCCATAGTTGTGTATTCATCCTTTCTGATGGAGGCATAATACTCCACAGTCTATATGGACCACATCTTCCTTATCCATTTGTCCATCTTGTTTCTTTCCACAGTTTGACAACCGTGGCCATTGCTGCTATAAACATTGTGGTACAAACGGGCCTTCTTTTCACAACATCTGTGCCATTGGGGTAAATACCAAATAGTTTAATGGCAGGGTAATAGGGATGCTCATTTTTAATTTCTTGAGGAATCTCCACACTGTTTTCCAAACTGGCTGCACCAACTTGTATTCCCACCAACAGTGTAAGAGGGTTCCCCTTTCTCCACATTCTCTCCAACACATGTTGATCCTGTGTTGCTAATTTGGGCCATTATAATTGGTGTAAGGTGGTATCTCAATGTGGTTTTCCTTTGAATCCCCCTGAGGGCTAGTGATGATGAACATTTTTTCATGTGTCCGATAGTCATTTGTAGGTCTTCTTTGGAGAAGTGTCTGTTCGTATATTCTGCCCATTTTTTTATATGATTGTCTGCTTTGTATATGTTGAGTTTGAGGAGTTCTTTATAGATCGTGGATATCAACCTTTTATCTGTATTCTCATTTGCAAATAGCTTCTCCCATTCCGTGGGTTGCCTCTTTGTTTGTTGACTGCTTCTTTTGCTGTGCAGAAGCTTTTGATTTTGATGAAGTCCCAAAAGTTCATGTTTACTTTTGTTTCCTTTACCTTTGGAGACATATCTTGAAAGAAGTTGCTGTGGCTGATATCGAAGAGATTACTGCCTATGTTTTCCTCTAGGATCTGATGGATTCCTGTCTCACCTTGAGGTCATTTATCCATTTTGAGCTTACCTCTGTGTAAGAGAATGGTCGAGTTTCATTCTTCTACAAATGGATGTCTAGTTTTCCCATCACCATTTCCACTGTATATTTTTTCCTGTTTTGACGAAGATTATTTGCCCATAGAGTTGAGGGTCTATATATGGGCTATCCTCTTTATTCCACTCGTCTATGTGTCCGTTTTTATGCCAGGACAATGCTGTTTTGGTGATCACAACTTTGTAGTAAATCTTGAGATAAGGTACGCAATGCCCCAGTTTTATGTTTGTTTTTCAACATTTCTTTGGAAATTCTGGGTCTCTTCTGTTTCTATACAAAATTTTAGGATTATTTGCTCCAGCTCCTTGAAAAATACCGGTGGAATTTTGATAGGAATGGCATTAAAACGATAGATTGCTCGAGGCAGTATAGACATTTTGACAATGTTTTTTCTTCCAATGCGAGATCATGGAATGATCTTCCTTTTTTGTGTGTGTCTTCTTCAATTTCTTTAATTTTTGTTCTGTAGTTCCTCAAGTACAGCTCCTTTACCTTTTCAGTTAGGTTTATTCCCAGATATCTTATAGTTCTTGGTGCTATAGTAAATGGAATCGATTCTCTAATTTTCCTTTATGCATTTTCATTGTTAGTGTATAGAAAGCCACTGATTTCCATATATGACTTTGTATCCTGCCATGTAGCTAAATTTTTGTATGAGTTCTAGACATTTGGGGATAGAGTCTTTGGGGTTTTCCATATAAAGAATCATGTCATCTGCGAAGCGAGAAAGTTTGACTTCTTCATTGCCAATTTAAATACCTTTTATTTCTCTTTGTCTGATATCGGAAGATATAAAGGGGGAAAGAGCCACCAGAGTCGACTGATTGGAAAGTAATGCCCCAATACAAGAGTGCCCTCTGTCTTGGGACCACCATTAACTTGGACTCATGTTGAAAGCACTCAAAAACAGCAAAGGATCACGGGGTTAAAGGATCACTGACAGTTGAGGCGGCTAAGGACAGGGGCTTATGTCCCGGAACAAGTTTAGAATTTTCTGGTGCTGAGCTAGAGAGAGTGTGGCAGATTAACCAGCTCCTTGTTCCTGAGCCACCAGTGCACCTGAGGTGTGTTGTGTCCAGTTTCTTTAAGGGGTGGGAGCCACACCATAAAGCAAATTGCCGAGCCTTGCCTGAGACACGTGCACCCCTCACCTTCCCCTGCCTGAAGGCCCAGCTTGGTGCTCTTAAACCCTTGACATACTATCAGAGCCTGAGAGGCGCCTGTGATCCACACCCTCCCCTATGAAAGGTGTCACATGCCCGGCGCTCTTAGACCCGGAAAGACAAGGTGCTCCAAGCCCAGGCCAGTGGGAAAATCTTAGTGTGCAATCACTTCTTGGAACCACTCTGGTGGTCTGGAGCTGCCCACACTGCTGCTGTGGTTTTCAGTACAAGCAAAAGATCCTGCATCCCCTGGGACCGTATCTCAATATAAGCTCTGCCATTGGTCAAAAGGGAATTTATATGTGCCCTTCAGAACCTACAGAGGAGCAGATAGAGGTTTCTCTCTGTCAGGGAGGTCAGGCTGCAGTTTAATTTCCTCTAAAACTCCAAGAACCATCAAAAGCTGTCAAGGTGAGAGAGAAAAAGTGAAAAAATACAAAAACAAAAACAAAAGCCTGAAAAAACCGGTTTCCTCAGAGCCCACCCCCATGAGCGGGGAGGGAGGACTTAAATCAGGTAACATCATTGACTGAAAACCCACGTGGCAAGCCCCTCCCTCAGAAATAAAACCAGCAAAGTAAAAAATTAAAAGACTACAAGAGAACAACCACCACTATTTCATAGATACAACTTTAATTTTAATTCATTCCCAATATTCTGGTTTTTTATATAGATTTTTTAAGTAAATTTTTTATTTTCAGCTTAACAGTATTCATTATTTTTACACAACACCCAGTGCCCCATGCAATCCATTCCCTCTATAATAGCCACCACTTGGTAGCCAGACCGCCCACACCCCCGCCCCTGCAAAATCCTCAGATTGATTTTCAGAGTCCATAGTCTCTCATGGTTCACCTCCCCTTCCAATATCCTCCATCTCCCTTCTCCTCTCCATCTCCCCATGTCCTCCATGATATATGTGATGCTCCACAAAGAAGTCAAACCATAGGATGATTGACTCTCTCTGCTTGACTTGATTCATTCAGCATAATCTCTTCCAGTCCCGTCTCTATAGCTACAAAAGTTGAGTATTCGTACTTTCTGATGGAGGCATAATAGTCCATAGAGTATATGGACCACATCTTCCTTATCCATTCGTCCATGGAAGGGCATCTTGGTTCTTTCCACAATTGGGCGACCGTGGCCAATGCTGCTATAAACATTGGGGTAGAAATGGCCCTTATTTTCACTACATCTGTATCTTTGGGGTAAATACCCAGTATCGCAATTGCAGGGTAATAGGGAAGCTCTATTTTTAATTTCGTGAGGAATCTCCATACTGTTCTCCAAAGAGGCTGCATCAACTTGCATTCCCACCAACAGTGGAAGAGGGTTTCCCTTTCTCCACATCCTTTCCAACACATGTTGTTTCCTGTCTTGCTAATTTTTGCCATTCTAACTGGTGTAAGGTGATATCTCAATGTGGTTTTCATTTGAATCTCCCTGAACGTGTGCAACCACGCTTCTCTCTCAGATCTCAAATACCCAACATAAACCTACACCTAAAGGAGATGGAGAAAGAACAACAAAGAAAGCCTAAACCCAGCAGAAGAGGAATAATAAAGATCAGAGCAGAAATCAATGAAATAGAAACAAATAAACAAACAAATAAAAACCACAAAAAACCAACAACAACAACAAAAAACAATAGAACAAATCAATGAAACTAGGAGCTGGTTCTTTGAAAGAATTAATAAGATTGATAAAACCCTTTCCACACTTATCAAAAAGAAAAGAAAAAGAACCCAAATAAATAAATTAATGAATGAAAGAGGAGAGATCACAACCAACACCAAAGAAATACAAACAATTATAAGAACATACTATGAGCAACTCTACGCCAACAAATTCAACAATCTTGAAGAAATGGATACATTCCTAGAGACATATAAACTACCACAACTGAACCAGGAAGAAATAGGAAACCTGAACAGACCCATAACTAGTACGGAGATTGAAACCGTCATCAAAAATCTCCAAACAAACAAAAGCCCCGGGCCAGATGGCTTCCGAGGGAAATTCTAACAAACATTTAAAGAAGAATTAATTCCTATTCTCATGATACTGTTCCAAAAAAATAGAAATGGAAGGAAAACTTCCAAACTCATTTTATGAGGCCAGCATCACCTTGATCCCAAAACCAGACAAGGATCCCATCAAAAAAGAGAACAGCAAACCAATATCCTTGATAAACACAGATGCGAAAATTCTCACCAAAATACTAGCCAATAGGATTCAACAGTACATTAAAAGGATTATTCAACATGACCAAGTGGGATTTATTCCAGGGCTACAAGGTTGGTTCAACATATGCAAATCAATCAATGTGATACAACGCATTAATAAAAGAAAGAACAAGAACCACATGATACTCTCCATAGATGCTGAAAAAGCATTTGGCAAAGTGCAGTGTCCCTTCCTGATTAAAACTCTTCTAAGTGTAGGGATAGAGGGCACATATTATCAATATTATCAAAGCCATCTATGAAAAACCCACTGCAAATATCATTCTCAATGGAGAAAAATGGAATACTTTTCCGCTGAGGTCAGGAACACGGCAGGGATGTCCGTTATCACCACTGCTATTCAACATCGTACTAGAAGTCCTAGCCTCAGCAATCAGACAACAAAAAGAAATTAAGGGCATCCAAATTTTGCCAAATTGGCAAAAGAGAAGTCAAACTATCCCTGCTTGCAGAGGATATGAGACTGTATGTGGAAAACTTAAAGGACTCCAATCCAAATCTGCTATAACTTGTATAGGAATTCTGTAAAGTGTCAGAATATAAAATCAATGCACAGAAATTGGTTGCATTTTTTTAAACCAACAAGACTGAAGAAATAGAAATTAAGGAGTGAATCCCATTTACAATTGCACTCAAAACCCTAAGATACCTAGGAATAAACCTAACCAAAGAGACAAAGAATCTATACTCAGAAAACTCCAAAGTGAGTACTCATGAAAGAAATTGAAGAAGACACACAAAGAAATGGAAAAATGTTCCATGCTCCCCTATTGGAAGAACAAATATTGTGAAAATGTCTATGCTACCTAAAGCAATCTACACATTTAATGCAATCCCTATCAAAATCTCGTCCATTTTTTTCAAAGAAATGGGACAAATCATCCTAAAATATATATGGAACCAGAAAATACCTCGAATAGCCAGAGGAATATTGAAAGAGAAAGCCAAAGTTGTTGGCATCACAATTCCAGACTTCATGCTCTATTACAAAGTTGTCATCATCAAGATGGTAGGGAACTGTCCCCAAAACAGACATAGATCAATGGAACAGAATAGAGAGCCCAGAAATACACCCTCCACTCTATGGTCAACTAATCGTCAACAAAGCAGGAAGGAATGTCCTATGGAAAAGAGACAGCCTCTTCAACAAATGGTGTTGGGAAAATTGAACAGCCACATGCAGAAAAATGAAGTTGGACCATTTCCTTACACCATACATGAAAATAGACTGGAAATGGATGAAGAAGCATAATGTGAGTAAGGAATCCATCAAAATCCTTGAGGAGAGAACAGGAAGCAAACTCTTTGACCTCACCAGCAGCAACTTCTTCATAGGAACATCACCAAAAGCAAGGGAAGCAAGGGCAAGAATGAACTCTTGGGATTTCATCAGATCAAAAAGCTTTTGCCCAGCAAAGGAAACAGTTAACAAAGCCAAAAGATGACTGTCAGAAGTTATCTGGGAGAAGATATTTGCAAATGACATACCAGATAAAGGGCCAGTATCTATCCAAAATCTATAAAGATCTTATCAAACTCAACACCCTAAGAACAAATAATCGAATGAAGAAATGGGCAGAGGACATGAACAGACATTTCTGCAAAGAATACATCCAAATGGCCAACAGACACATGAAAAAATGCTCCACATCACTCGGCATCAGGGAAATACAAATCAAAACCAGAATGAGATACCACCTCACACCTTTCAGAATGGCTAAAATGAACAAGTCAGTCAATGACAGATGCTGGCGAGGATGTGGAGAAAGGGCAACCCTCCTACACTGTACGTGGGAATGCAAGCTGGTGCAACCACTCTGGAAAACAGCGTGGAGGTGCCTCAAAAAGCTGAAAATAGAACTAGTTTATGACCCAGTGATTGCAGTACTGGGTATATACCCTAAAGATACAAACGTGGCATTCTGAAGGGGCACATGCACCCAAATGTTTATAGCAGCAATGTCCACAATAGTTAAACTATGGAAAGAACCTAAATGTCCTTCAATAGATAAATCAATAAATAAGATGTGGTATATATGTACAAAGGGATACTATGCAGCCATCAAAAGAAATGAAATCCTGCTATTTGTGATGACATGGATGGAACTAGAGGGTATTATGCTTGGCGAAATAAATCAATCTGAGAAAGACAACTATCCTATGATCTCCCTGATATGATGAAGTGGAGATGCAACATAGGCGGTTTCGGGCGTACGAAAAGAAAAATAAAAGAAGATGGGATTGGGAGGGAGACAAACCATAAAAGACTGAATCTCACAAAACAGACTGAGGGTTGCTGGGGGGAGGTGTGTTGGGAGAGGATGGTGGGGGTATGGACATTGGGGAGGGCAGGTGCTATGGTGAGTGATGGTGAGTGCTGTGAAATGTGTAAACCTGGTGATTCACAGACCTGTACCCCTAGGGATAAAAACACATTATATGTTTATAAAAAATTTTAAAAAAATAATTTAAAAAATCCATTAAAGAAAAAACACATATTGCAAGCCCAGAGCTAATCTCATATTCAACCATAAAAGTTTGAAAGTTTTCCCCTTAAAGATCAGAAAAAAGACAAGTGTGTCCACTTTCACTACTCTCATTTGACATAGTACTGGATGTCCTAGCCAGAGAAACAAGGAACACAAAGAAATAAGAGACTCCAAATAAAAAAAAAAAAAAAAAGGAAGAATTAAAATTTTCTTTTTTTGGATAACATGAACTTACATGTAAAAAAATCCTAAAAACTTCATAAAAATTTTTGAATAAACAAATTTAGTAAAGCTGCCAAATACAAGATCAATATATAGAAGACAAGAATTTTGTTTTGTTTCGTTTTTTTAATAGTTTTTCATGTCAACCTTGCTCAGTGATCACGCTAATCTTCTCTGCATCATTCCAATTTTAGTATATGTGCTGCCAAAGTAAGCACAAGACAGGAGCATTTTAACACTCTAATGATGAACTATCTGAAAAAATAAAGAAAACAATCTAATTCACACTAGCATCAAAACTAATATAATACTTAGGATAAGATTTAACTAAGAATATGAAAGATCTGTACCCCATAATCTATGACATTGATAAAGAAATTGAAGGAGACACAAATGGAAAGATAGCTCATATTTATGAATGGTAAGAATTAACATTGTTAAAATGTCCATACTACTGAAAACCATCTGTAAATTCAATTCCTATCAAAAATCCAATGTTAGGGGCACCTGGGTGGCTCAGTGGGTTAAGCTGCTGCCTACGGCTCAGGTCATGATCCCAGGGTCCTGGGATCGAGCCCCGCATCAGCCTCTCTGCTCAGCAGGAAGCTGCTGCCTCTTCTCTCTCTGCCTGCCTCTCTGCCTGCTTGTCATCTCTCTCTCTCAAATAAATAAATAAATAATCTTTAAAAAAATCCAATATTGTGTTTTTACAGAAGTAAAGAATCCTAAAATTTATATGAGACCATAAAAGACAACAAATAATCAAAGCAGTTCTGAGAAAGAAAGAAGAAGCGAAATTACACTCTTGATTTGAAACTATACTACAAAGCCCTCATGCTCAAAACAATAAAGTATACTGGCATAAAAACAGACCAATAAACAAGTAGAACAGAATTGAGAGTCCAGAAATAAATCCTTTCATACACTCACCTAATATTTGACAGGGGCCAACATATGTAATGGGTAAAGATAGTCTGTTCAGTAAATGATATTTAAAACTGAATAGTCACATAAACAGTATGAAACTGGAACCTTATATCACTCATAAATCTTAACTTGAAATAGATTAAAGACTTAAATGTGATGCATGAAACTAAATCTCCTAAAGGAAAACATAGGAAAAATTCTCCTTGACATTGGTCTTGCCAATAGTTTTTTGGATACCAGACAAAAAAACACAAGCAAAAATAAATAAATGGTATTACATCAAACTAAATTTTCTGCAGGGAATGAAACCACAAGGGAATGAAAACATAATCCACAGAATGAAAGAAAATACTTACAAAACTTATATCTGAAAAGAGGTTAATAACTAACAGATACAAAAAGAAAAAAATATATAATTAAAAAAATAGCAAAAGGATCTCAATAGACTTTTTTTTTCAAAAAAGTTATATAAATGACCAACAGGAGCATTAAAAAGTGCTCAACGTAAAAAACTCAGGGCAAAGTCATTATGTTGTTGTTTTTGTTTACCTCTGAAAAACACAGCAAGATATTACTACCTATTAGAATATATACTACCAAAAAATTAAAACTAACAAATTCTGGTAAATATTGGGGAAAATGGGGAACTTATGCACTGTGATAGGGATATAAATTTGTATGGAAAACAGTATGGAGACTATTCATATTATTAAAAGTAAAATTACCATATGATTCAGTAATCCCACTTCTAGGGATATAGCTAAAGGAAACGAAGTCACTATTCGAAGACATCTCTGCACTCTTATGTTCATTATAAAATTATTAACTCTAAGCAAGAGATGGAAATAACTTCAGTATCCATTAATGGATGAATGAATAAAATAAGTATGGTAAATATATACTATGGAATACTACTTAACCATGAAAAATTAAGAAATACTGCCATTTACAATACCATGGATGGATCTTGAAGGTATTATACTAAGTGAAATATTTCAAAGATTTTATATATTTTTTTAATTTATGTATTACGATATCCCTTACATACAGAATCTGAAGAAAAAGCAAACTAATGGAAACTTAGAGTTGAGTTGACAAGGGGTGAACCTGGGGTGGAATAAGGTGGTCAAAGGGTACAAACTTGCAACTATAATAGGAAAAAGTTCTGGGGATCTAATGTACAGCATGATGATCATAGTTAATAAAATATACATACATTTTTTATTGTGCTTCCCTTTATTAAATTTTGCATATATCACATTCTTACAAGTTGAAAGTTTATAGCAATCTTGTATAAAATAGGTCTGCTGCCACCATTTTTCTAACACCATTTGTTCATTTTGTGTCTCTCTGTCACATGTTGGTAATTCTTGCAATATTTCAAGTTTTTTCATTATTATTGTATTTGTTATGGTGATCTGTGATCAGTATTTATGACCCACTGAAAACTCAGAACTAGTTTACTTAAGGTATATACATTGTTTTTCTTTAAAGACATAATGCTTTTGAACAGTACAGTATAGTGTTTATTTTTTATATGCACTGGGAAACATAATTATTTATTTGCACTGAGAAACCAAAAAATAATAATAATGATTTGACTTAGTTTATTGAAATAATCACTTTATTGAGGTGGTCTGGAACAAAACCCACAAGACCTCTGAAGTTTATCTCTATGTATGTATATATATATGTATATATGTATATAAATGTATATAGTACATATACATAAAAGTTGCTAAGAGAGTAGATCTTAAAATTCCTTACAATACATGCATAAAAAACAGAGGCAACTATATGAGATAGTAGATGTATTAACATTTTTATGTAGATTATATTGCAATGCAGATGTATACCAATTTATCAAATGGTACAAAATTTACACAATGTTAAAAGTTTGCAGTGTTATAAGAAATCATTTCTTAAATTTACAAATTATAATATGTCAATTATTTTTCAATAAAGCTGGAAATAACCTTTTGTAGAATTAATCTATTTTTCAAAAGAGGAAGTAAGGAAGTAGAAACTGCAACTAACTCTGAAATAATAGAATACAAAATCCATTTTAGTTATATACACTGTGACAAACACTATTAGTTAGTTTACAATGAAGGAATACTTATGAAGCATGAAGGATGGTCTATAAATAAGGCTGAAAGAGCTCAGTTTTAAGGTTTAAATTTAAAATCTTCTTTTGAAATACTAAACTGACCACCCAGTTTTCCAAACATAAATGTCTTAACTACATGAATTTATTTCATACAACTCTATAATCTAGTTTCATAAGAAAGCACCATGCAAATTTTGAATAAGACAGACTTGCTTAAGTTTCTTTATGTTCAACAGTAAAGGATACTTCCCTAAAAATAAATAGAAGAAAAATCAGCATAATTATCATGATAATTATTATTCATAATAAGGTTCATATTGAATTAAGGAATATATAGCCTCAGAGGGGGTAAAGTAAAATGAAATTTATTTTGGTAAATGTGTCTATGAATAGTCAATACAATGCCTCAATATAAATAAATATTATCATTTTGAACAATTTAATTACTATTATTAGAATTATTATAAGTATAAAAATAGCTATCATTTTAGCATGGAATATGAGACTCTCATGCTCCATGCTTCATTACATCCACACAACAATTCTGCATAATAAGTATTATCATCACCATTTCATGGGTGAAAAAACTGTGGCTGACACATTTAGATAACTGGTTTATGATTACATGGCTAGTAAAGATGCATCACACTAATTTAGGCTTTATGATTTCAGAATTGTACTCTTTCCACTGCACATTCTATTACTCTGTAAATACTTGGCCTGTTTTCATTTAGTTCTTTAATTTTATTCATGTGGTGATGGCTTAAAGCTTCATTTAAAGGAAGCTTAAAAAAATTCATTTAACCAAAAGCTCCCAAGAATTAAAAATGTCATGGAGCTAATGTAGACATGGATATCATTAGTTAATGGGTAACCATATATTTTCCACTCTAGTGAGATAAAAATCAGAGTGTTTTTCTAAGTTTTAGTCTCTGAGTATTAAAAAGGACTTTGTTAAAATAGAAATATTTAGACAAAGGTCATCAAAAGTCTGCATCAGGTCACCTTAAGATAAATATTAGAAAACTGAGGAAACAAATGGAGATTCGAACACTGAGCTATGATATAATGAATGGTTTAAAGTATTTAGTAGAATATAGAAAAGCCCTTTAAAGCCTGGTCTTAGCCTAGCATTGCAGCTTCTGGGATATCTGTCTATCTATCATCTATCTATCTATCTATCTATTTAGATATAAATTTGAAAATTTTTTAACTTAAAGATTCTGAAAAATAGAACATAATCAGCACCATAGAAGATCTGTTTATGATAACAACCTAGCCCCTTCTCCCAGTTTGTTAATATTCTCTCTTATTTAATGTAACATTGTGCAAATAGACCACTGCTGATCTGCCGTTATGAATGAAATAACTATAATCATCTGTTTTCATATCCTGGTGAAAATATTTATTTAATTCAATGTTGTATTTCCAGGAATGGACCAATTTTTTTTATAATTTTTAAGTCTTCTAAATATTGTCCAACCTACCTCAAATGTTTTTATTATGGGCACTGTCATTCTTTCACATTCTTGCAAGACATTTTTACTGTTTCCCAATATGGTAAGTGTGTAATCGTATGCCATTCTAGGTTTTAATTTATTTTTAATTTAATTTAATTTAATTCCAGATTTATAATAAAGATAAACAGTTTTTACCTAGGAGTGGCCATTTGGATTACCTTTTCTGTAAAGTACATGCTCCAATCTTTTGATATCTTAACATTGTGTCATACTGACTTCTTTAATAATAGATTTCCTGAATGAACTTTTAGCTGTGTAGGTCTTCTCTATTTTATTTTGAACTTGCTTTCATTTCAAAAACTTTATATTTATTTTCATAATCTGCTTTTATTTTGCTTTGTCTATTATCTATCTATTTATTTATTTATTTATTTGCAAGCAAGAGAGAGCGAGCGAGTGAGAGTGCAGGGAGGGATAGAAAAAGAAGGGAAAAGAATCTTAAGCAGGCTCCAGGCTCAGCACAGAGCCCAACTCTGGGCTCTATTTCACAACCCTGACATCATGACCTGAGCCAAAATGAAAGAAATAAAATAAAATTAAGGTGTTAAAAAAAAAAGGAAAAAGAATTGGAGGTTTAATTAAGTGAGCCACCCAGGCACCCCTGTGGTATCTTAAATTGGCTGTCATATCTTTAAAGTTCTAGAGTATCCATTTGGTTCATTTATAAAATCTTTCTCAATATCATTTTTTAGTTTCAGTTTTTTGTTCAATTTGCTTCCCCTCTCATTTCTTTGAGCAGAGTACTCAAGCCATTTTACAATCTTTATTGATCATTTTAATATCATACTTAATCCCATTTTGTCTATCAAATCTTGTTAATGGTTTTTCTTTGTGTGCTTTGTTACATTTTGGTATGTTCAAGACATTATATTTGAAACTCTTATTGAGTAGGGATAATTAAGAGCTATAATAATGGTATGGTCCTCCTTGGCAGGATTTTCTCTTATATCTGAGACTCTACAAGACAATCATACTCCAAATTCAGTGGTTGACTTTCTCAGTTTACACAGAAGGCAAGGTAGGCTCTAGTCTTATTTCTGCTTCTCCTTGTGCTTTGGGGATCTCAACTTAAATTTGGGTTGTACCAAAGTCCTCAAATTTGATTGCTGCTGGATTATGAATTTTGTTTCTCTAGTATCAAGAGTCTATTAACAACACAGCTCAGTGTGTTTTAGCAGTTTCAAATGCTCTCATAGCTAAAATGGCTTCAGGGCATATATCTCTAGGCTCTCATTGTATTTCGTATTTTGGCCCAGTAATCCCACACTTAATTTTTATAATCATTCTGATATTTTTAACTTTAAAAGCTATTTTGTCTGGATTTTTAAGTTGTCTTAAGTAGGAGTTTTTAGATCACCATTACTAGAAGCAACAACAAATATACATGAAAATATCTGCAGTAGTTTATCACATCTTTATGGCTTTGAACTTCCATAAGCCGAGGCATCCTTCTCTAATCACTTAGGCAAACTCCAAGTTACCCTTTAAAACAACACAAGAATTGCTTCATTTAAGAACATGTTCAGGGATGACTCTTCCCCACTGTCCTTACCAACATTCCCACACACTCTTTGCTACCCACACCTTGTTTATGAACTTTCATTAGGTATATCAGCGGGACCAGAATTTTGCTCTATTGTATTTTTGTCCTTTAGAGCTTTAATTAAATATGAATTCCATAGAAAGTCTGTCCCTTTTCTTTCAAACCTGGGTTAGTTATTTCTTCTCATTCTTTGTCAGAAGTTACTTTATTAGAGAAACTTACAGCTGTATTGTGACTTTGGAGCCTTTACAGTTTTTTGACTGGAAAAATCACCCATCCCTGAGATTTTTACGCAGCTTCCTGGCTGATATTATTCAGAAATCTGTTCAAAACAGACTTTTTCAGAGAGGCCCTTTCGGACCACTCAGTTACAAAACCTCTTCTCAATCACTGCTCTTATTAAAATGTGCTTATTTAGTTCAAATATGCATCACTATTAAAGAAAAACCAGTACGATTTTTTTCTTTTTAAAGTTGGCTTACCTATTATCTATCTCTCCCATTAAAATGATTCCTCAGGGGGGCACCTGGGTGGCTCAGTGGGTTAAGCCGCTGCCTTCGGCTCAGGTCATGATCTCAGAGTCCTGGGATCGAGTCTCACATCGGGCTCTCTGCTCAGCAGGGAGCCTGCTTCCTCCTCTCTCTCTCTGCCTGCCTCTCTGCCTACTCTCTCTGTCAAATAAATAATTAAAATCTTGGAAAAAAAAAGGTAGAACTCTTAAAAAAAAAATGATTCCTCTGGGATGGGGTTTTGTTGTGCTCATCTTAGGCCAGGCCCTCAATAAATTGTCTCTGAATGATTGAATTGTTTGACTCCCTTGCTAGATTCTCAACTTCATGAGGCCAAGGATTGTTCTATTCAGTCCTTTATCCTCAATGTCTGTTATATTGCAGTCACTTATATGACTAATGGGAAAAATCACAGAAAGAAAGAGTTAAAACTACAGAAATACCCCGTAGGTTCAATAACACAAAGCTTTCTAAAATTATTTAGCCCAGGAATTGAATACTGGCTGCACTTTTTATTTTTTTTAATGGTTTTGAATTTAATTTAAATGGAAATACTTGAATGGTAGAATAATAAAAAAAATTATAAAAGCAACTTGCTCCTTAAAGTAAGAATTATATAGGGCATCTCTTCTAGAAGCAAAATTTTCAAATGTCAAACATCTGAAAGCATAGAAGGAGAAGTAAGAGTGTGAATTGTACTTCAATGCTCTTTTCTTTATATTCAGCAAACAGCTTCATTCACACCTTTCCAATTTTTTTCAACTCTTTTGACAAAGCCTTCAGAGGAGTTACTGCTGATGACAACCATCACAGCCTAACAGGAGAAATTTTATGAAGAAAAATAATAGCGTGTTTTTCCCAAATTGTTAAGGATATGGTGAAGCTCTGTCGGATTCAAAGGAGGAATGTGCAATTCCATGCTATATATAATAATAACTTATTTTAATAATGGCTTTGCAATTTTTCAGATATATCTATTTACTGAAAGCACCATCAAATAAACAAAAGCAAACAAATTAACAGGGGTTCGAGACAGGAATTATCTAATCTAAAAATAGCACATGTTCACAGAATACACAACACATATCCCAAGTACTACTATAGGTTTCAAGTAATAGTCAAAACAATAGTAAACATGATTCAGACCCTACCAGACGAATCATAAATGGGATCTTAACTGTAAATCCTTATCTTTAGATCAAAGAGGGTAATTGGGTGCTGAAGATACATTATAGAACTAATATGTTATAGAACTCCTCTGAAATGAGTCATTTATTCTATCACTTTTCCTGCACAGCTGCTGACCCATGTTTTGGTTCCTGGAAATAGCTGCTACCCTGTCATACTTCTTTAAAGCACATATATCGATAACTCTACTCACTCCTCCATTCCTCTGTGACTGTCACTGTGTTAAAATGTGGAGTCAGCTGACTCACTTGTGGTGGTAATAAAGTAGATGAGTTTGCAAAGTATTTTGTTATTTCTAAAAATGCAAAAACCAAATTACATTGAAATCATAAGCGGTGTTTAAGGGAGAGCTGTAGGATGTGGTTTTTTGTGTAATCCACAGAGATTAGCTCCAACACATATTTAAACTCTCCTCTAGGAGCAACCTTAGTGGTAAAGCAAGAAGATAAACAGATGTATACACACCCTGGCACAAAAGTATCACTTATGTTTGGCTTCCTAGTCTCCTCGTGCTACTTATTTATCTTAACGTCTCTCTGAAATCAGGGAACACAGAATCTCAATCAGTTGATATTTTTCTACTGAATTACCCAATAGTCTGATCATACCCCTAAGACTTTTTAAAATTATTTCACTCATAATCCCAAATCTGCTTTGCCTCCTCAGCTCAGTACACTGTAATTTGATTTCAAAATGAGGACGGTTGTCAGTGATGCCACATTCATTAATCTATTTTACAACTCCATGTACTTAGAACTATGAAAATATGTTAATAACATCCATTCCAATAAGCCACCCTACATTTATTATCATGAAACAAGACCTCAAGAAAGAGAATTCAAAATCATCCATGTATTTGCAACTTATTGCAATAAAGCCTTTATCAATAGACTTCCCTGTGCACATGGTGGTCAAATTACTGGTGAAAACCAGCCAGATCTATTACAAGCTTTCTCATGGCTTCTAGGTAATCCAAGTGAGCCTTTATTGATACTGGGAAGGGATAAAGCAGGGAAGGGATAAACAGTGATGTAAGAATTTGCTGGACAAAAGTAATGACTCTCATTACAGAGTGAGTATTTTAAAGCAAAAGAGCCTGTTGGGAATATTCTTTTACAACATAGTGTTTCTTTTATTAACTTTTTAAAATTCAATTAGTTAACATATAGTGTACCATTAGTTTCAAATGTAGATTTCAGTTATTCATCCATAGCATATAATAGCTAATGCTCAGTACTTACTGTTATAGCTTCTTGAAAGCAGAATTTTAACCCACTGAGCCACCCAGGCGCCCTTGAAAGCAGACTTTTAGATCATATTTTCTGATTACTTCCATGAAGTACAACACTTTCCTGCTAGCAACCTTCAAAACATACTGTTTGTTAGAGGAATTTCTTTAATAATAAATAAATAGGAATTTATTTAAATTTATAAATATATAAAATAAATAGAAATTTATTTAAATTTTTTAAAATATTGCACACTGTTTTATTGTTCATAAATAAGGTGATGATATTATAGCCATTAGTTGGTAGCACTGATATATCACTTTCTTTTTACTTCTCAGTGCATTCTCTTTACACAAAATAGATATATATTTTAAAAGAATCTGAATCTGTGGCAAACTTTTAAAAACCCTATACAGTAAAGTTTATCATTTTAAGTAATCTCAATTATCTTCCTCAATTGTGATAGTATATCCTTCTATCTAGGCCAGATATTGTATGAGGGATTTGAAGAGACATACTTTTCTAAATTTCACTTTTCTCATCTGCAAAATGCTGATCATGATCCTACAATAAAATACACTTACTATTTTTTGATGAAAATTTATTTATTTATTTTAAGATTTTATTTATTTATCAGAGAAATTGGGCGAGAGAGCAAGCACAGGCAGACAGAATGGCAGGCAGAGGCAGAGGGAGAAGCAGGCTCCCGGCCGAGCAAGGAGCCTAATGTGGGACTCGATCCCAGGATGCTGGGATCATGACCTGAGCCAAAGGCAGCTGCTTAACCAACTGAGCCGCCCAGGCATCCCTTTTGATGAAAATTTAATCTGTATAAACAATATATTTGCTGTAATGCGTGGTTCATGGAAAACATCTTATTTAATTATAAGCAACAACAGTATTAGAAATTAAGTAAATGTGTCTATAATATTTAAAGTTTTAACACATAATTCCAGTGCTTTGCCTTATTTTCTCAAATCCCTTTACCACTTTACCTGACAGTGTCAAATGTACTTTTTCTACTAGTAGCCAGCACTTTGTCTTTTGTCAGAAAGATGCCCTTGTGAATTATTTATAATAGAGATATTAGCAATAATAATAATAATAATAATAAATAGCAATAAAAATGTTAAAAAAAGTTTTCTTAACTAATTAGGGTTCTTAGACATCAATTAGAGGAACCACCTCTGGCAAGCAAATTAATCTGCAAGACATTCCCAGAATTAACAAGTCAGTCAGATACAGGGTTGTCCGTAGACTGAAAGGTGAAGCAAAAGGACTAGGTTTGGAAAATAGGTAAGGACAGTGAAAAAAATGATCAAATTTTTGGGCAAAATAAATTCTTAGGTGTCCTTTCAATGGAGTCCTGGGCATTATGTAGCAGAAACTCTGGAGATTATCTCAATCCATTGGAGTCACCCTGTTTACTAGCTTGCTATTGACAAAGTTATTTACAAACTGTAGAGCCAGAGGTTATAATGTAGAAAACTGATGGTAATGCACAAGATTCTTGTTAACAATAATGCAAGTTAGTGATATTTCATTAGAAAACATAAATTCTATAACCCAAATTATGGGCCCAGAGCACTTCTGCTGCACAACTCTGCTTATATCCCAAATAACCATGTGAACTAGTTTTAATATCTGCTTCTTATTAATTTTTGAATAAAAATTCTTGACACAAGTATTTTATAATTGTGTGATAATCATGCATTTAATTTCTTGGAGAACAAAACACACTTTAGCGTAACTATGTTCGTTCACAGAACCAGCCTTGATAACACACTTCTATATGTTAGAAATGATATAATAAATGTAGAATATTGGGCACTCGTTTGGTATTCTTTGCCGTATTTTGCACTATCTAAAAAGAGATCAGTGAACTTGGACTGGAGTTAGTAGACATGGAAGAAAATAAAATATTACAGAGAGGAATACTCTGTGGTCCACAACCTAAACAGGCTGGGAATCCCATCATTTGGATCCCCGTAGCTTTACAAAAGTCAATTAAATTTTTGTATCTCCTATTAAAGTGGATTCCCCAGTACTTTTTCAAACATCTCTTGTAAAGTATTGTTTCCCAGAAAAAAAGGGATTTTGCACATGTATCTGCCTTTGTCTCTGGTCATGATCTCAGTCAGGATCCTGGGATCGAGCTCCCTATCGGGCTTTTTGCTCATTAGGGAGCCCCACTCATGCTCTCTCTTTCTCTCAAATAAATAAATACAATCTTTAATTTTTTAATTAAAAATAAGATAAATAAAATAAAATAAAAAGTCTGGTCTTACTGCCCCATTTAGCTCCTCTTTTTTTTTTTCAGTTGTATTTAAAGCAGCATGAGAGAACATGAGGCTCTCAAACTTAAAAAAAAAAAGGAAAAAATTGAGTTTTGTTAGGATTTAAGATCTTGTCTGCTAGAAAAAACGTTGGCTTTGTTAACATGTGAAAATTAACAAAAGAGAATAAGATAGAATTCTACTAATTTTTGTAGAAATTAAAAATTTTCTCCAACACAATTACATACAGACCCATTAAGTAAATTCATTCCAATGTCCGAAACCAACCTTTTCTAATACTAATGCATCTGTGTAAACAGAGTCAACCCAAGGAATAAATAAATATTATTATTTTTTTCCTGTCTCTTCCACAGTCACATCTGGGTATATTGGTAGCAAGCCAATTATCTATCTTATAAGACATGATATCATAAGGAAGGGTATTCTGTCCATTTGGAACAACTGAAAATCATTGTAATTTTATCTTGGTGCAGTAACTTGCATAGTGTGGGTTATGAATATATTTTATTTTTTTTTTTACTGGGAAGAAGAGATTATAGAGATATTGGTTATCCAAGAGAGACTGACAGGTGTTGATAGTTGCCAGGTCAATATCCATTTACTTTTTCCTTGAATCTCAGAAAGCACTGAGGGATTGACAAGAAGGAAACTTAAAACAACATCAAATATTTTATTGTCTCTTTTCGATTTATATTGTAACCACATGACAAAGTATCAGTCGTACAATATATCATTCTCTTTACCTCTATCTTTCTGCCAGAAATGTGGGCTTAATAGTGAGAACTCCAACAGCAATTTTTGCAACTGTGAATAAAAAGCCATGAAAATCTCTAAGATAATTCACTTCACTTTCTTAAGATGCTGAACCAACACCAGAAACACTCTCTGTAGTCTTCTTGTTAAATGAAAAAATATGTTCAAACCACTTTTGAAAGTCTACTACATACAGCAAAATGTAAATCTTAATTGAAATATGTCCTCTCAGCTGTGCTTAAGCAACTGAGTCCTGAGCTTTTCAGGTTTTTAGTCTGAAAGAGTACACCTCTGGTGCTCAGAAAGGGAAGAGAAAGGACACCCTGTTCTCCATATAAATTAAAGAAGAGAAATCTGTGCATTTAAGTGGGCCATATAAAATTTATCAAGCAATTATCTCCTAACTCCTTCCTATCCAAATTACCTGATATGCTCTCCCTACTCCTTTATTCCACGTTACTGCCTTGTCCGGGATTCTGTATCACATCACAACATGTCTTCTGTTATTTCCTTCTTTCAAGCTAGTTTTGTTTTCTCCATCTAAAAAAATCAACAATCATTGTGTATTTCAATTCCCATTTTCCTCAAATGCATTGATTCTTCTTATCTATTACTCTTTTCTCATACTCAGTGTCTTTGTCTTTATGGGGTTTGTACTTTGCTTTTCCCCATCCTTTACTGCCATTATATAATCAAATCTAATAACTTCTTAGAGAAAGTTAAAAATTCTTGCATAGCCACACGTGAACACAAAGTCACTGATTTTTAGCAAACCTAGAAGATAGTCAGACATCCATTCAATTTCTTTTTTTTAAAGATTTTATTTATTTATTTGACAGAGAGAGATGACAAGCATGCAGAGAGGCAGGCAGAGAGAGATGAGGAAGCAGGCTTCCTGCTTAGTAGAGAGCCCAAATTGGCGCTTGGTCCCAGGACCCTGGGATCATGACCTGAGCCGAAGACAGTGGCTTAACCCACTGAGCCACCCAGGCGTCCCTCCATTCAATTTCTTAACTGAGTCTCAAATGCATCCTGAGTTCTAACCTAAACCTAAGTTCTACTTCTTACACGTTGTTCTATGACCAAATCCTTTCAGTTCAGTATTTTGTAACATTTAAATATTAATCAATTGATGCTTTGTCTGTGTATTTCTATGATAATAATTTGAATACTGTAGATTTATTGTTATATTTATAGATTTATAATCAAAGTTTCATCAGTTGAAGTTTTTGGAAATTTCAGATATAATGATTAACCTAAAATGATACTGCCTCAAATCCCTCTGATATCAAGGCCTAACACTTGATTATAGCCAAACCTGTGGTGGATAGTTCCATGGGAAATTGCAGTTACTTAACACTGATAGCATCTCATGTTCTCTCTCTCATTTTAGAATGTCTCCAACACAACCCAAAAGTGTAGGAGAGTTAATGTCCTCTGAGGACAGCTCTCAGTGAAGTGGAAATAAGAGCCATAGATAAAATTGTCAGTTTTCAGGTCTTCATGAGGACAACTTAAAGAAGTTTCTCAGGACCTTTCAGTAAAAGCAAGCCTTCATTTTCTATCCACAACAATTATATCAACAATGTACCTCTTTGACAAAGTTGTTTCTTCACTGTATCACTTTCCCATTCTTTTCTACCTTGGATAATCTCTCAGATAAACTAACAGTACTCAAATCCTTTGTCCTACTCTTTGCTCTCAGGATAAATGGAGCCAAAAGACTTAGATTAATATCAAGTTCTGAATGGGATCTTAGAGCTATTTCTGTCCAGATTTTCATAAACATAGGGACCTTTGAATTATCAGGCTATAAATAAGTTCTAAATGGACGGGGCAAAAGCAAAAAGTAGAAATTTTTATGTTTGATTTTTAATCATGATTAAAAAGAATGTCAGTACATTATAAAAGTGTGGATCTTTGTAAAACAATGTCATAATGTAAGAAATAGGTTGCATAGTCCTTTTGAGAATATTAAACCAAGTGTTCAGGTGCCATCTAATTTCTTGTTTAATCCAGAACTTTGGTGTGCATTATCTTGAGGAATAGAATTTTGAAGTCCAGACAGACTAACAGAAAACTGACCCAAATGTGTGTGTTTATATTTCTGCTTTTGTTGTAAAAATCAAAGTGTGATTGCTGGTTTAAAATGGTAAAACTAATAATGTTCATGGACTCTATTATAAATTTTCTAATTGTATAGGAAGAATCCAAGAAACATATAAGTAATTGATTTGCAAATCCTCAAAGAGCTACAGGATCAGGTAGTGGTATGTTCTGATTCAACAGCATCATAATGCAGCATTTTATGTGTGTGGCTAATGGATATTTTCATGAATGTTTGCTAGCTAGTCAGCCAATACAGAGAAATATTAGGTAGGGTAATTACTCACAGTTGTGTTTAATAAAATGAGAGAAAATTATCAAATGACACTAATAATAATAATCCTATAGCAGGCTAAATAATTCAATGATAATTACAAGTATTAATCTAGCTTTCTTCCCTGATTATGACTCTTCTCTCCTTTATCATAATGGGAGTAGCAGATTGTCTGCAATGAATTGTGAAAACCCAGCAGTGACTTTGGCAGTGAAGGCCTCCCATCAATTTTGATAGGTTAAAATGATTCTGGATGGTCTTGAGCAAATGTGTCAATTTTTTTTTCTGTGTGTGTAATAAAAGAAAGAAGCAATAGTAAATTCTTGCTGTTATTCCATGGAGCCAATAAAATCATACTGCCAACAAGAGGCTGTTGACACCGTAAGTGTGGTTAACTGTCTTGAAATACTAGGCCTCGAAATAAAATTCCAATATTTCACATAACCTCTTTTTTTTTTAAAGAACAAAAACAAAACAAAACAAAGAAACTATACTGCTTACATTTAGGGCCCTGCTGTTGTGTAACTATTTTTGAACATGTCTACTGTAAGTGTATATATATATATATATATATATTTTTCTGTGCAATGAATTCATTTAAAGATAAATTTGGATTGCAAATTATTTGGGGGGAGGCATGGTATTTGTGGCTAGTCTTACAAGTAAAAAGGACTAAAAGAAAGAAGAAAAACATTTTTTATTACAGCATATTTACATCTGTCCAAAGTACTTATTTACTATCATACTGACTAATGTATAATACTGTACACAAAGAAAGAAGTTAAATGAGTTATAATTCAGTCGAAGTATAGCTGGCCATTTTAAAACTTACCACTGAATCTTTCTGGTATGAAATGTGATATCTGGCAATCTGATCCAGTTCATTACATCAGGTCATTTGTATGTTCTTATTACCATTTTGATAGCATAGCACATTTTATAACCCAGACATTTTACAATGGAACTATGATGCATGTATTTTCAAAAGTATAGACATACATGAAGCTATGAGGTCAAAAAAGATGAATGTCCGTAGTACCATATAGACTCAACAAATAAAAATGTCCAAGGCTCTGAGTGAGATTTATGAATATTGTATAAGTTTAGGCCAACATGTGGTTTTGATATAAATCATCTGTTCTTAAATTAGAATTACAATCGTTGAGTACAGTGTTGAAAATGGCAGATAGATTTTAGCTATCTTTGCTCAGTAGGGAAAATGGAAAAATGTTTAGTTTGGTCTGATTTTCACTTAACTTCTGAAAAATCTTACGTTTGAGAGAACCCTTCTGAAATAAGAATCCTTAAAGACATAACCCCTTTGGCACAAGTTTTCAAGAAACTTGTTGGATGTTGTAGACAATTATATGGCACACGTACTGTTCTAGATGTTTCACGCCAATAATATGTAAGCCATACCAAGGCTACATATACATATAGAGATGTTCCTCAGCTTACAAGGGGGCTATGTACAGAGAAACACATAAAAAACTGAAAATGCATTTAATACCCCTAAACTATCAAATATCATAGCTTACCTTAAGCTTATTTCAACATACTCAGAACACTTACATTTGCCTGCATTTGGGCAAAATCATCTTAAGCAAAGCCTATTTTATTACAAAGTATCAAATATCACATGCAATTTATTAAACATTACACTAAAAAAAAAGAAGAATGGTTATATATAGAATGGTTGTAAGAATATCAGGTGTTCACCCCTGTAATCTTCTAGCTGACTGGGAGCTGTGGCTCACTGCCCCTGCCCAGCATCACAAGATGGCACCATACCACATGTCACTGGCCCTTTTTATAAAGACCCAAATTCAAAATTCAAAGTACAGTTTCTACTGAATCACTTTCACTTTCACATCTTTGCCAAATATATTGTAAGTTGAATCATTGTAAATCAGGAGCCATCTTATTTGAAAGTTAAATCACAGTCACCCATATACACACAAAAAAAGGCCTTCATGTAGGGCCATCTATGTATCTCTAAACAACATAGCATGACCTATCAACAGCAAAAAATGGATGTGAAGGGGACAATTGCTTTGTGTCAGTACTATGAGCAGTAACATACATGGCCTTACTCACCTAGCAGAACTCCAGAGCTAGCTGATGGCAAGGAATTTTACAAATGTTTGCTGAACAGCTTAAGCACTATTATTTTTAAATTAGTGTGCATATCTGTTTTCTGAAGATATGTTAATTTATTTTATTGACTTATTACAAAACCAAATAATTTCCTCTTATTTAAGTGGCAGGTTAATAGAATTCTTTTTAATTTAAATCAAATGGCTTTTTAGGGAAAATATACTAAAAATTCTGAAACTTGTATTGCTTATGAATCTTTTATTGGAATCCTTATCAAGTTGTATTTTTCAAGTTTTTCCTAAATAATCTTCAATGAATTGAAAATATTTTTTGGATTTTATTCAAGGCTATTAACTCACAATTTCACTTTGTTAAATATAGTGCTAAACGTTCAACCAAAACGTTGTGTCTTTTTTTTTCCACTACCACATCCTCCATCTACTGACTGGATTCTCTCCCCAACTAGCACATATATACCATTGTCTATCTTTAGGATAAGTAAGGGTCATCTTTTGTCTTTATTCTATTCCTCGCATGCTTCTGAACTTGTTGAATTTTAATATAGTCACACCATAAGCATCACATATTTGATTCCCCTTTCAATAGTAAACAGTGCACAACCAGAGCATACCTTCAAAGCTATCAATAGACTTACTCTGATATATTATTTTTGTATTTTTGTAAATTAAAATAATTAAATTATAGAACAAGACTTTCAGGTGGTAGGTGTTGTAAGTTTTACCCAAACTGACTTTTGTCAAACTCGTTTTTGTCATCATATATGACAAGTAGTTTTCTCACGTTTGTTTTTAGAATATCCTTGTATAATGAATATTTACACTGATATCTAGTATAAAAATCTTGCAATTTATCTTAGAAACATTAAGATATTGAAAATCAATCTATTTCTTTGATTCATTAAAGACAATTTTGGCTTGTTTCCAGTACTTTCTTACTGGTTAAAAAATGAATTTGAAGTAGTCTGAATTTCATTATTATATGGCACTTTCCCTTTGATGAATACAAAGACGATATTCTATATTAGCTATCTGAGAAGAATTTGTTTTTTTAATTTTATTTATTTGTGAGTGAGAGAGAGCACAAGCAGGGGGAGCATCAGGGTGAGGGAGAAGCAAACTCCCGGCTAAGCAGGGATTCTGTTGCAGAACTGAGTCCCAGGACCCTAAGATCATGACCTGAGCTAAAGGCTCAGGCGTTTAACTGACTGAGCCACCCAGGTGTCCCAATCTGAGAAGAGTTCTGTATGTTATTCCTATTAATATGCAGTTTAAAGTCTAGGTGATTAACTTAATATTTTAGTGGCTATTACATAGATAGCACTATGTTCCAGGCAGAGAGTAAGAAAGAAATAGTAAATCAACCATATTCTATGCATTCTAAATGAAAATAATTAATCAATCATAATAAATCCTTCTATTTATGGAATATCAACTTATAAGCTTTCCTCCATATGAACAATGCCAAATACCAGAATAAAGGGTCATCTAATACAAATAAAGGATAGAATTAAAGAATTCTGGTAAGCCATTTAATTTTGAAAAATGGTGCTATATTGTTGCTGAGTTGTGGTTTTCAGTTACATAATATCTGATAAGTGTAGAAGTAACATGAGTGTTACGTGAGATGAGAAATGGTTTATAATTAAGATAATTTTAAAAGTACAGATAAATACAAATTTGTAAACATAGCATTATGGAGGAATAAAAATAAATGATAGCTACACACTCTAAAGTGAATAAATCTTGGAAAGTTAATAGAGAAGTAAAACAAGGGCAGTGCAAAAAGTATGGTACATTTTTATGAAGTTCAAACAAATTCTGTGAAACCATAGATGGACTTAAAGATACTATTATGTATCAAATATTGTAAAAATTAAGCAAGGAAATAGCAAACATAAAATAACCAAAGCATACAAACTTGGGTAGATACAATAGGTGTGATCATGTTCTACTTCAAAAAGAGATGAGTTAATAGATAAATAGAAGTAACTAGACTTTTTAGAAGTTAATAAAACTTTGCCTGTCATTTCTTAGTAATATAAAATATATGGTTTTCTAACAAAAACGTTTATCTTAAAAATATTTAAAAATAAATTTCAGGCTACTCATAAGGTTATATTTACTTTTCCACTGAAGGAAAAGCTCGTTGTTGTAGTTGTAGTTGTTTGTTTGTTTTAGTCTCCTCCTGGTTTTTATTATTATAATGTGGAATAAGGAATGTTAGATTGAAAAGTGAATTATTTTATAGACAAAATCATTACTTGATTCACCTCCTGGTACAGCAGATGGAACTCCTGAAAATATGCCCTTTTGCCTTACAGAAGAGTAACAGTTATGCTTACTTCTGAAACATACTTGGTGGTGGCCCTAAATAGTGACACCATAGTAAACATTTTGAATATTTGCAATTAATTTTTATAGTCATAGGGCTCCAAAAGGCACTGCTGGTATCTTAGCAGGTATTTCAATAAAGCTAAAAGTTGCCTGACTGTTTAAAAATATTAACAAGGCACAAAACGGCAGAAGTATTGTCCTCAGATATTATTTTTTTCCATATGCTCCTGATTCCAGACATGACAAGTTATTTTTTTTAAATTTTTTTTATAAAAGATTTTATTTATTTATGTGACAGAGATCACAAGTAGGCAGAGTCAGGCAGAGAGAGAGGAAGAAGCAGGAACCCTGATGAGCTGAGAGCTCAATGTGAGACTCGATCCAAGGATCCTGGGATCATGACCTGAGCCGAAGGCAGAGGCTTTAACCCACTGGGCCACCCAGGCGCCCCCATGACAAGTTATTTTTGATAGATATATATACAATGTATTTTCCAGTTATAAGAAAAATGGTTCTGCTATTTTTAAACTTTTTTTAAAATTACATAATTTTTTAAATTAAAATATTATGTTTTAATGTTTTAATTTTATTTTCTTTTTTTTAAAGATTTTATTTATTTATTTGAAAGACGGAGATCACAAGTAGGCAGAGAGTCAGGCAGAGAGAGGGAGAGAGGGAAGCAGGCTTCCTGCGGTGCAGGGAGCCCGATGTGGGGCTCGATCCCAGGACCCTGAGATCATGACCCGAGCCAAAGGCAGCAGCCCAAACCACTGAGCCACCCAGGCGCCCCAATGTTTTACTGTTCAATATACTACTTAGAATATAAAACCTATTCCATTTGGTAAGATATTTACCATTTAAAAAATGGTAATTTTCTCATAGTGTGTTCCCCTCACATTGCTTTATTTTGAATAAAAAAATTTCACAATAAACATAACTGATGCTTTCCTTTTGATTGTCCCTCTGTTGGTCATACTGTATATGAGCCATGACAATTAGTTTTACAAAATTTATTCATGTTTGTTGATATGTTTTATCATAACTAATTTTCCCTCCCTTATCTAGATTCCCCAGCTTTCAGACAGGTGGACACTTCAATAAACCATACCCAAGGGATGTATCAAGTACTTCTTAGACATCTCTCAGATCCTTGAGGTCTCATTTTACCTAGGGATTTGCAAAAGGTTCTGCCAGAGGCACCACTGTGACAACTGATGACCATGGTCTATCTCCTGCTAAGCTCAAGAGGTCACTGGTTTCCAAGTTTATCTATACAATTAATGCATTCCAGCAAGTTCTTTGTTTTTTAATATTAACAAACTTACTTTAAAGTTTATATGAAGAGGCAAAGACTCACAATAGTCAACATAGTGTTGAAGAAGAACAAAGAACCTAGATGTCCATCCACAGATGAATGGATCAAAAAGATGTGGTATATATACACAATGGAATACTATGCAGCCATCAAAAGAAATGAAATCTTGCCATTTGCGACAACATGGATGGAACTAGAGCGTATCATGCTTAGCGAAATAAGTCAAGCAGAGAAAGACAACTATCATATGATCTCCCTGATATGAGGAAGTGGTGATGCAACATGGAGGCTTAAGTGGGTAGGAGAAGAATAAATGAAACAAGATGGGATTGGGAGGGAGACAAACCATAAGTGACTCTTAATCTCACAAAACAAACTGAGGGTTGCTGGGGGGAGGGGGTTTGGGAGAAGGGGGTGGGATTATGGACATTGGGGAGGGTATGTGCTTTGGTGAGTGCTGTGAAGTGTATAAACCTGGTGATTCACAGACCTGTACCCCTGGGGATAAAAATATATGTTTATAAAAAATAAAAAGTTAAAAAAAAAATAAATAAATAAATAAAAAATGTATTGTTAAAAAAAAAAAAAAAGAAGAACAAAGACTGAGGACTGACTTCAAAGTTTACCATAACAATGGGGCACCTGGGTGGCTCAGTGGCTTAAGCCTCTACCTTCGGCTCAGGTCATGATCCCAGGGGCCTGGGATCCAGTCCTGAATTGGGCTCTCTGCTCAGCAGGGAGCCTGCTTCTACTCATCTCTCTCTCTGTCTGTCTCTCTGCCTATTTGTGATCCCCCTCTCTGTGAAATAAATAAATAAAATCTTTTAAAAAAAGTTGACCATAACGATAATTGTAAGCAAGATATTGTAATACCACAGAAAGACTAGATTAAAGGAACAGAATATATATTATCAATTATATTTTATATTTAATATAAAATCAAAAGCAATACAAGAGAGCAAAATACAATCTTTTAAACAAATGGTTCTGGAGTAATGGTGAAGCTAAATGTAAAAATATAAAATAAAAATAAAATAAAATAATAAAATAAAATAAATCCAGGCAGATATCATACACTCTTCACAAAAATTAACTCAGATTGGATTATAACCCTAAACATGAAACATGTAGAAGGTAATATAGAAGAAAATTTAAATGACCTTGGTTTTGGCAATAACTTTAGCTACAAAATCCCAAGCACTGAATTTTAAAATGTCTACTCTGTGAAATACAATGCCAAGAGAATGAAAAGGCAAAGCACAGACTATGAGAAAAAATTTGCAAAATACACATCTGGCAAAGGACTGTTAATCAAAAATACACAAAGACCCCTTAAAACTCAACAATGGGGGAAAAACCTGATTAAAAATGAGCCAAAGACCTTAGCAGATACCTCACAAAAGAAAATATTACAGATGGCAAATAAGCATATAAAAAGATGCTTCACATCATATGTCATCAGGAAAATGCAAATTAAAACAAAAAAGAGACCCCCGTACATACCCAGAATTCAGAACACTGAAAACAGAACACGAAATGTTGGTGAGGATGTGGAGCAACAGGAATGTTCTTCCATGTCTATTGAGAATAAAGAATGGAAAAAACTTGGCAGTTTCTTACAAAACTAAACATATTCTTGCCAGATGATTCAGCAGTAGCAGTTCTTGGTATTTATCCAAAGAAGATGAAATCTATACCCACAAAGAGGTCTATAGTACTTTTATTCATAACTGACAAAAGCTTGGAAGCAACCAAGATATCCTTCCATAGGTGAAAGGTCAAATAAAGTGTAGTACATGCAAACAATGGAATATTATTTAATGCTAGAGAAATGAATTACCAAGCCATGAAAAGATATGGATATAAATATTTAATAAATATTTGATTTTAGGCTTCTACCAGTCTATCAATAGTATTAGTATATTTTAACAGTGAATGCTCAGCATTCATGAATTTACCTAATAAAATATTTTGGGTTCAATATTTAAAATACTTCAACCTCTATGATTATATTCCTAATAATTTTGAATTGGGGTAAATAAACCTTAACTTTTTGTAACTTGTTTCAATATGCAAAAGAGCTCAATGAAATTTTAGAAAATAAAAATTTACAAAAAAAGTTTAGTTTACTATTGCCAAATAATTTAAAACTTTATCTTATATTCAAATACATATATTTTTCTAAATTGATTTATAGGCTACTAAAACCAAAAACTTTTAGTTATACTAGATTTCATATCATGCCATCAATGCCAGAAAGCCATCTGTTGATGACTTGTCTTAAATAGAGTTAAGATGGGCGTTATTACAATGCAAGATGGAAACAAAGATAGTATAACAATTGAGTGTTACATAACTTTTCTGTTTTGATCAAGTTACTAATCTACAAAAGGCTTTTATTGGTGACAGATTTGGGAATTTAACAAAACTTTTAAACTAGCATGTGCGACTCATTCCTAGAAAACAACACAATCAATAACACTTTATTTAGATTAAATCATGACTATTTCTCCATTTGAATAAAAAAGGTAACAACCCCAATAAGTTTATTGAACGTGAAAAGTTGAAATGCTGTAATGCTCCTAAGGAATCAAATGATCCAGTCATGAATTACAAAAAAATGATATAAATACCAAAGTGTTTGTATAATTGTAATGTACAACTGCCCATTATCGTTCAATAGTGTAGGCTTGTACAAGAACTCTATAAAAGAACTCCACTTCTAAACTGTGGAAAATATGTTCCCTTTCTCCCTATATACAACTATTAAGCCATTCATTTAGCTTTTAAAATATCCACTTAATACAGGCTTTTTACTCATTTGAACCCAGCAGCAGGGTTCTATTCTTATTGCTTACATCTGAAGGATAGACTTCTAGCGTAAGAGGTAAAGCCCATAAAGGAGCCCAATAATAACAACAAAATACAGTTTAGTGATCCCTTACAATCTGCCAGCTACCTTTCTGAGAATACTTCAATTAATAAAACATATAAAATAGCTGACCACAAAGAGCTTACATTCTTTTGAAATATAATAGTGAAATAAACTAATAATAGAGGGGCGCTTCGGTGGCTCAGTCCATTGAGTGACTGCCTCTGGCTTGGGTCATGATCTCAGGGTCCTGGGATGTAACTCCCCAGCAGGCTTTCTAGGCAGTGGGGTGTTTTCTTCTTCCTCTGCGCACCCTCCCAATTCTCTCTCTCTCTGTCTCAAATAAGGAAATAAACCAGTAATAGAATAATGATTGATGGTTGATGGCGATAAGTGTTACAAAGAAATACAAGAAAGGTAAAAGCCATTGGAGGATGCTGGGATGAAAGTTAATTTTATTTTGTGTTGGGTGGTTATATCTCATTTAGGAGATGTTATTTGCACAAAGACCCAGGAAGTGAAGGAGGGTGTTATACAAATATTAAAGGAAAAGATTGCTCTAGGCAGAGCAAGTAAGTATATAGACTTTGTGTGAACAGCTTGTCTGTTACTTTTGAGGAAAAGCAAGGAGGCCAATGAGGAGTTTATAGTGGTGGAGAGAGGAAGAACGTATTGTACCTTCTAGTACATTGAAACGCCTTCAGTTTTTATTTAATATGAAAGGGGAAGATACCAAAAGACTTTCAACAGCAGAATAAAATCATCTGACTTGATTTTTAGGTTAAGTTGCTGTACCAAAATAAATTTGCAGGGAGAAAGGAGTGCAGTATGTGTGGAAGTGGGGCTATCAATCAAGTCAATAATTCAGGAACATATGATGGTGTTTTTAGCATGCTGGGTGGTAATAGAAGTGGTGAGGTATGGTTTTTATTTTGTATATATTTTGATGGTGAATATTCCGGTGAACAGGATGGGGTATGTGCAGGACAGACAATATCAACATTTATTTTACCTGCACAAACAGAAGCGTGGAGTCTTCATTCCCTGATATGGAGAGAACTCTGAGTTCAATTGTTCTTTGTCATTAAATGGCATAGTGATGATGAGGATTTAGTCAGACAGTGAAAGAGAACAGTAAGCATAGTGTTAAGCGGTAAGACATTATAATACATTTGAACAACAAAAAACGTTGTGTTGGATCATGTGTTTGTGTGAGTAAATAAATAAATAAGCTTACTGGGCTTCTGATAGAGGTAAAGAAGACTAGTATATGATCCAAAGGGGCACGTGCACCAAATGTTTATAGCAGCAATATCCACAATAGCCAAACTATGGAAAGAACCTAGATGTCCATCAACAAATGAATGGTATATATATATATATATATATATATATATATATATATATATATATGATGGAATACTATGCAGCCATCAAAAGAAATGAAATCTTGCCATTTGCGATGACATGGATGGAACTAGAGGGTATTATGCTTAGCAAAATAAGTCAACCAGAGAAAGACACAATCATATGATCTCTCTGATATGAGGAACTGGAGGTGCAATGTGGGTGCTTGGGGGACAGGAAAAGAGTAAATGAAACAAGATGGGATCAGGAGGGAGACAAACCATAAGAGACTCTTAATCTCACAAAACAAACTGAGAGTTGCCGGGGGGTGGGGAGGGTAGGGAGAGGGTGGTGGGGTTATGAACATTGGGGAGGGTATGTGCTGTGGTGAGTGCTGTGAAGTGTGTAAACCTGGCGATTCACAGACCTGTACCCCTGGGGCTAATAATACATTATATGTTAATTAAAAAAAAAGAGGTTTTCAGCAAAGAGTGTGTAATCAGGCATATTTTATTAAAGTAACCATGTAAAATGATGGTTGAACATTGGAATAACAGAAAACATAAAAATTAGAGATTTTAAAAAGAGATCTGGGACAGTGTAGAGAATATAATCAATGATATTATAATAGTGTTATATGGTGACAGATGGTGGCTATATTTATAGTGATCATAGAATAATGTATGGAGATATTGAAAACCTGAAACCAATGTAACACTGAATATCACTATACTCAAATAAAAAAAAATAGTAAAAATAAAACATTTTATTTTAAAAAGATAAAAAGAGGGACAAGAATCTGTAAAGTGAATTTCAAAAAGCTTAAAGATGAGGCTAAGGCATACTCTGAACCTTGAGGAAAACACCATTTTGAAAATTCTTCCCATTTTGAGAAAACTCAAATGAATCAATACCATAAAAGAACCCATTTTAACTGAGAGATGTAATGAATGCTCAAGAAATAATTTTATGACAGGATAATTCTTCCCTATGAAACAGCATACAGAAACCAGGGGAAACACCTGGAAGCAAAATAAACTATACTGAAAATAAGAATTAGGAAAAAGATAAATGATGAAAGATAAGAAAATTAGAACTGCGAGAGAGACCTAGTGAATAGAATTTTTAGCTTGTGGTTTAATGTTTTTGAGGATAATCTAGAGTTCATAACTGCCTTGAGACAGGCTGGTTGTAGGCAGTTTAGGCAGACCCCTAAGACAGGCCTACTTTGGGCAGATGGTGTTGGAGGAGGCCATTGGGCTGGACAAAGACAAATCCAACCATTTGACTAAAGTGTCTGTGAAGATGTTGAAGTCAGATGCTACAGAGAAAGACCTGTTAAACCTAATCTCAGAAATGGAGATGATGAAGATGATTGGTCAGCACAAGGACACCATCAACCTGCTGGGTTCTGCACACAGGATGGTCCTTCGTACACTCTCATGGAATATATCTCCAAAGACAACATACAGGAGTACCTGCAGGCCCAGAGGCCTCCTGACCTGGAGTACTGTTACAATATCAGCCACAATGCAGCAGAGCAACTCTCCTCCAAGGACCTGGTATCCTGTGCCTATCAGGTAGCCTGAGGCATGGAGTACCTTGCCTCCAAGAAGTGCATACACCAAGACCTGGCCACCAGGGAAGTGCTGGTGACAAAGGACAACATGATGAAGATCTCAGACTTCAGCCTTGCCAGAGATATCACCACATCAGTTACTATAAAAAGACAACCAACAGTGGACTGCCTGTGAAGTGGATGGTCCCTAAGGCCATGTTTGACCAGAGCTACATCCACCAGAGTGACTTCTGGTCTTTTGGGGTGATCCTGTGCAAAATCTTCAATCTGGAAGCCTCCCATATCCTGGAGTGCCTGTGGAGGTGGCTTTCAAGCTGCTGAAGGAGTCATTTGATGGATAAGCCAATAAGTGCACCAGAGAGTTATACACAATAATGAGGGGTGGCTGGCATGTGGTTCCTTCAAGCTGCTGGTAGAAGACCTGGATCATACTGTGGCCTTGACCTCCAACCAGGAGTACCTGGACCTGTCCTTGGCCCTGGAACAATACTGTCTATGCTTTCCCAACACCTGAAGCTCCACCTGCTCCTCAGAGAAGAATTCCACCTTCTCTCATGTGCCGTTGCCCAGGGAGGCCTATCTGCCCTGACACCCAGCCCAGCTTGCCAATGGTGGACTCAAATGACTAGTATCCCTATTACTCCTGTCCAGATTCCGTCATAAGCTGTAACCCTTACCCCCCACCCTCCCTGCAAGACTCACTGCCTTCTCCTTTGTCCCTTTCCTACTGGCAGGAGCCAGCTGCCTACCTGAGGCCTTCACCCCTTGAAGTTCACCTCTCTTCCCCTTCCTCTTCCTCCTCCTTACAACCTGCTCATGAAAGAAAGGCACAGAGAGGCAGGTACTTGCTCGTGGCTACTTCCTTCCCGCCCATATGTTGGACCAAGACCCCTCCCTGGCATCTGGTACTGCCTGGACGTCGAGGGAGTGGGAGATGAGGCATGCCAGTGAAAGCTGTTGGAGCTTTCCTGTTTTGGTTTTGTCTGCTTAGCATAACATGTAAGACTGAGTTCTGGTGGCAGGGACCTAGTCCTTGGGGCTATAGCACTAGTGAGGGGAGGTCAACTGCTGTGGGCCTTGGCTAAGAGCAACCCCTGCTCCAGAGATATGGTGCCAAGGGCTTATTAATTTTGATACTAATTTGCTTTGCTGACCAAATACCTGGTATCAAAAGATGGGAAGGCAAAGACTGAAAGCAGTGTTGTGACCATGGGGTCCAGCCCCAAACTATGAAGAAAACACAAAGTGTATAAATCTGAGTAAGTATATATTTACACACCTTTTTAAATAGGTTGTTATCAAAGATTTAATCAATGGGTAATATGCTCCTCGTGGCTGGGAATCATCAGTTGCCATATATTAAAAACAAAGAAAAGAGGTGTCTGGGTGGCTTCCTCCATAAGTGTCCCTTCTTTTCAGGTCATGATCCCAGGGTCCTGGGATGGAGCCCCACATCAGGCTCTCTGCTCAGTGGGAAACCTGCTTCTCCTTTTCCCTCTGCCCTGCTTATAGTTCCTCTTCCTATCTCTCTGTCTCTCAAATAAATAAAATATTTTAAAAAAAGAAAGAAACAAAATGTTTTTAAAAGGTCTTTTTTTAAAAAAATTTTCTAGGGGTGCCTGGAGGACTCAGCTGTTTAAGCAGATGTTTGCCTTTGGCTGAGGTCATGATTCCAGTGTACAGGGCTCCAGCCCTGCATGGGACTACTTGCACCCCAAGGAGCTTGCTTCTTCCTCTCCCTTTGCACGTGATTCCCCCCGCTTGTGCGCTTCCTCTCTCTCTCTCTCTCTTTCTCTCTCTTGCTGTCAATAAACAAAATAAAATCTTTTCTTAAATAAATAAATAAATAAATAAATGAATAAATTTCTAAACGTACTTTCAGTTTAGGTCCCTTAACAATAATTACTACTGCTTCATTTAAAAAAAAAAAGATAATTTAGAAATGTGCTTCCAGAGCTAAAAAGCTGTTTTGTTTTGTTTTTTTTTTTTTTGGTCAGGATTAAATATAGAAGTGCTTTAAAAAGAAAAAGAAAAAATATGCTATATTAACACTAATCACACTATAACTTTGGTGGTTATATCAAGATAATGAAAAGTGATTTTAAAGCAAATTTCATTATCAGACATAAAGATCAAGTCAAAATTACAGAATAGTAAAAGGATGAATTCCTCAGGGAGTATAATAATTCTTGACTTTTAATACTTAATAACAGATTTGGGGATATATAGGGAAAAACTAAGAACAAAAATCATAACTTCTACCTTAGAAGAGAAATGGAAAAAATTTCAACACCTTTATTTTACGATTATATAGACAAATGGTCATCAAATTGGTAAGATATGTAAGACTTGAACAAAATTATCAACTAACTAGATATGCTTGATATTACAGAACACTCCCAACAACCGCAGACTACATATATCTTAAGCCATGATTTTCTTTGCAAAGGTCAACATTGATAATGTTCTAGTCATTCCTCCGTGTACCAGGAAAGAAGTAGCACTTTCTTGAAAGACACAGCTATCAAAGCTCCATTGAGAAACCGTAAAGATGGAGAAGGGATTTGCAAATTATATATCTGATAATGGACATCTATTCTGATTATTAAAAAAATGAATAAAAATAAAAAACCTTACTAATAACCAAACAGAGTATCCAATTTTACATGTGAAGAAAATTATTGCAGAGACATGTCACCAAAAGGATATGGATGGCTTATAAGCACATGACAAATTTCTCAAAATTTAGACATTAAAGAAATACAAATTAAAATCATAATGAGACATGCTTACATATCTATTAGAATGGCTAAAATTATAAAGGCTAATTGTACTTCGTCGGAGCTAGATTGAGAAGCAACAAAAAATCTAAACTGTTGTTGGCATATATCATGATACCACCACTTTGGAAAATATCTGCCATATAATAGGTTCAGTAGACAATTTGTAAATTTCAGAAAAAAATAATGTTGAGAGTATACTGAATTTCATAAGTCATTTCAATATTTTTTTCCAAAATAGAAACTAGGTAAAACATGCCTTAAATTTACTTTCAAAATATTTTATAGCATATAATGGACAATATACATAAGCCTTAAAGAAACAATCATATAAATAACCATTTCATACCTACTTAAAAATTGCATAATACCACACTCCTAGATCCTCTCTGAATGCTCTAAAATAGCCCTTCAAAGGAAATACATTTTTAAAAATAGATTTTTTTTTGGCAAATAATTTAATGAATAAAAGTTTCATTCATCTACGTAGATCATAATAAATGTTTTTAATAAGCATGAAATTATAACTCTGAAGTGTGCTAAAATGAAACCACCTGCTAAGAGTGAGAGAACAAAAATAAACATCATTTTTCCAAATAAGAGGGATTTGTTCAAACTGGCAATAAAGGAATATGGAAACACAAACCATAGAAAGTCATATTTTAGATTTCTAAAAGACTTCAAAGTGAAGAGTATACATTTTTTAAATGTTACATAATGCTACATAATGACAAGATGACAGGTTGTGACAAATAGCATTTAAAAGCTCTACTCATAATGGAATGGAAGGTGTCATTTCCCTATAATTTTATATATGTTATTAATTTACTATATCTGGATACAACATATTACCAAACAGATGTTCATCAAAGAATAAATCATTTTTAATGGAACATAATAATTTGAACCGACATCTATTAATCATTTTCTTCGATCAAACATTTATCGTCTCGCTAAACTTTTTATCAGTTGACGACAAAATTAAAAAACAATAGGATAAAAAGTCGTGTTTGGAAAAGTAGATTTTCTTTGAAATTTGCATTTAAATGAAAATATTTGCTGATATTTTTAAAACTTTAAATGTAATTTTATATATATCGGACCTATCAAATAATATAAAATTTTTGGAGACAATATAGTTTGGGGCACATGGTAAGCAATAATCAATTTTTTTGTTGATCCAAGTGTTCTTGTATTATTTTTCTTAATTATTCTAGTACCACAATTTATAGTTCTAAGATTTTTCCACCCCCCCATTTTAATATCTCTTAAGGTGGCACTCACCTTGCACTTGATGACATATCCTACTTTAACTGACAGCATTTCTCTTTCTTAGTCGAACATAAACTATAGTGCATCTTACCCTTGATGAAAGCCAGGATGCAATTAAATACTGTATTACGGTTACAATTCTGATATTTGAAATCCTCCGGTAGCTCCCTGTGCCCCCACAGTGTAGTACCTCACCTCCTCGCGATAGTATACAAACCTTCTCACGCCCAGTGTTAACCCAGGGGCTCAGCCTCCATCCCCAGGTGATGCTGCCAGATCAGCTGTCGGTTGTCATGAACTTGGTGTAGTTTCCCGAATGCACTGTGCTGTCTCCTGGCACTTTGAAACTTGACACACTCATCCTCATTCTTCGCTTTGCCCTTGTCTATCACCTCCCCTGAAAATCTGTTCCTAAGTGGCTTTTCCCAGCTCCCACCTACCCTTGGCAGTCTTTTATCTCCCTGTGGTAAAGCCTGTCACACTGCATCATGGACATGCCCGTTGTCCCCCTGAGAAGAGAAAAGGGACAATGAGGGAACCAGCATTTGCAGCTCTAGTGCAGAGCCCCATGCCTGGATTGCAGGAAATGCCAGATCATGAAGACAAACGGAGATCATCTTCTGGCTAAAACCAGCTCTCCTTTGCCTATCGCAGGATCTGGTCAATAAAGACCAGCCAGTTATTATTGCTGTTTTTCTAGGGATTTTTACCCCATATATTTCCCAGGTCTTTACTCTTTTTGTAGCACTTTAATTCAGGCTTCCACCACTTCCTAGTCAGATCAGGTGAAATCATTTTCCTTCCCATACCCTCGATTTTTTCACATCTAGTAATTCTTTTTTTTAAGATCTTATTTACCCATTTGACAGACAGATCACATGTAGGTAGAGAGGGAGGCAGAGAGAGAGGGGGCAAGCAGGCTCCCCGCTGAGCAGAGATCCCAATTTGGGGCTCCATCCCAGGACCCTGAAATCATGACCTGAGCCGAAGGCAGAGGCCTAAACCACTGAGCCACCCAGGAGAACCCATATCTGGTAATTTTTAACCAACGTGGATTTGCTGCATCAAATAGTTCCTTCTTCTTCAAATATAAATATATAAATAAAGTGATCAAGTCACTCGCAAGTGTTAGGAGAATGTCATACCTTTAGTAGCAATCTTGAAATCGTGGCCATTGGTTTTGATTTTTGTTTTGGTTAGATTTGGTTCGGTTTTTGTCATTTTAAAAATCCCTCCAGCCCTTGGCTCTGTCTGACCTGATTGCTTTCAGCTGTTTCTGCAAAAAAATTGTCTGGGCAGCGAAAACTCTCATTGTTTACAGTGGGCCCCCTTCTGAACACTTTGTTTATAGAAAGCTTTTTTTTTTTTTTTCCAGCTATGGTAAATGTGGAACAACCATTAGGTATTTCAAAGAGGTGAACCACAGATAAATTTCTCTAAGGGTGGGGTGAGGGTTACTCAAAAAGGAACTTGACAAGGCTTTTAAAGATATCGACAATCATTATAACATAACGTGAATGATTGTTACCGTGCTCTTAACTGGGCAAACACTTGTTGGCTTCCAAGAAAGACTAACATAGTTGAGATGGTTCTAGCGGCCTTCTAGCACAGGGTCTCATGAGGCAGGGATTCTAGCCACTGGCTGTGCAAGGCATGAGGGCTGTTAGTGATTCTATTTTTTCCTCTGCAGAATAGGTCTTTCTACATTCCAGGTCCTTTCTACCCCAATAAATAATGTGGCGATTCTCTCAGTGAGTTGTACTATTGGTTTAAACAGCCAACTGTCTCTTTAAAAGCACTTTTGTTTAAATACCTTTAAAAAAAAGTCCTTTCAAAAAAATCTTTTTTCTTTATTTTTTATTTTTTATCCCATATGTTTACTCTGATCGTGGAACTTTGCCATTTTGACCTTCTCTGCTGGTTAAAATATTCTTCATCATCAGCACCTACTGCTCTCCTCTCCTGGTGGTCTCTCCGGAAGGGGTCTTCTCTAGCTCTTCTAGCAGGTGATGGGCACTTCCCCTCTACACCTGTTGCCAGACCAGCCTTACCTATCATGCAGGGTCAGGTCGGCCTGGCCCTTTATCTGTTGTTCTACTCTGAGTGGTTAGATTTTCATAGATCCCGTGCTTTGTTTTTGTCGGGATATACCTGGATTATCAAAACCCTTTTCTTGTGCCAGTGAAGCCTAAGAAACAGTCCTAATGAGAGAACCAGGAACTCAAACAGATCATATTTATCCTGAATGTTCTGTCCAAAATGAAAAATTCATTTCAGAGGAGCCTCAAGATCTCTGAGAAGGGAAGTTTCACCAACTCTGTCATGTAGGGGCATCAATTCCGATTCTGTGTCAATTTTCCTACTTTCCCAGCTAGTAATCCTCTCCTTCAGAAAGCCCACTCTCAACCGTTTCCTCTTTCAAAGGCAGTTGCTCCTAGAGTCTGCACATGGCACTTGGGGCCTGCTGGTCGTTGGCTACTGCCCTCTGTACCTTGGGTCTAACAGCTGCGGGGCATCAAGATGAGCACGTCTCTTGTTCTAGGACTTAATATAGTTTGGGGCACATGGTAAGCAATAATCACTACTTTAGTTGATCCAAGTGTTGGATCTTTCTTAATTATTCTACTACCACAATTTACTTGTTCTATGATTTCTCCCCTCCCCCCATTTTAATATCTCTTAAGTCGGCACTCACCTTGCACTTGATGACATATCCTACTTTAACTGACAGCATTTCTCTTTCTTAGTCGAACATAAACTATAGTGCATCTTACCCTTGATGAAAGCTAGGATGCAATTAAATACTCTATTACGGTTACGATTCTGATATTTGAAATCCTCCGGTAGCTCCCTGTGCCCCCACAGTGTAGTACCTCACCTCATCGCCATAGTATACAAACCTTCTCACCCCCAGTGTTAACCCTGGGGCTCAGCCTCCATCCCCAGGTGATGCTGCCAGATCAGCTGTCGGTTGTCATGAACTTGCTGTAGTTTCCCGAATGCACTGTGCTGTCTCCTGGCACTTTGAAACTTGACAAACTCATCCTCATTCTTCGCATTGCCCTTGTCTATCACCTCCCCTGAAAATCTGTTCCTAAGTGGCTTTTCCCAGCTCCCACCTACCCTTGGCAGTCTTTTATCTCCCTTTGGTAAAGCCTGTCACACTGCATCATGGACATGCCCGTTGTCCCCCTGAGAAGAGAAAAGGGACAATGAGGGACCCAGCATTTGCAGCTCTAGTGCAGAGCCCCATGCCTGGCTTGCAGGAAATGCCAGATCATGAAGACAAACGGAGATCATCTTCAGCCTAAAACCAGCTCTCCTTTGCCTATCGCAGGATCTGGTCAATAAAGAGCAGCCAGTTATTATTGCTGTTTTTCTAGGGATTTTTACCCCATATATTTCCCAGGTCTTTACTCTTTTTGTAGCACTTTAATGCAGGCTTCAACCACTTCCTAGTCAGATCAGGTGAAATCATTTTCCTTCCCTTACCCTCGATGTATTTCACATCTTGTAATTCATTTTTTTAAGATCTTATTTACCCATTTTACAGACAGAACACAAGTATGTAGAGAGGGAGGCAGAGAGAGAGGGGGCAAGCAGGCTCCCCGCTGAGCAGAGATCCCAATGTGGGGCTCCATCCTAGGACCCTGAAATCATGACCAGAGCCGAAGGCAGAGGCCTAAACCACTGAGCCTCCCAGGAGCCCCCATATCTGGTAATTTTTAACCAACGTGGATTTGCTGCATCAAATAGTTCCTTCTTCTTCAAATATAAATATATAAATAAAGTGACCAAGTCACTCGCATGTCTTAGGAGAATGTCATACCTTTAGTAGCAATCTTGAAATCGTGGTCATTGGTTTTGATTTTTGTTTTGATTAGATTTGGTTCGGTTTTTGTCATTTTAAAAATCCCTCCAGCCCTTGGCTCTGTCTGACATGATTGCTTTCAGCTGTTTCTGCAAGAAAATTGTCCCGGCAGTGAAAACTCTTATTGTTTAAAGTGGCGCCCCCTTCTGAACACTTTGTTAATAAAAAGCTTTTTTTTTTTTTTTGGGGCTATGGTAAATGTGGAACAACCATGAGGTATTCCAAAGAGGTGAACCACAGATAAATTTCTCTAAGGGTGGGGTGAGGGTTACTCAAAAAGGAACTTGACAAGGCTTTTAAAGATATCGACAATCATTATAACATAACGTGAATGATTGTTACCGTGCTCTTAACTGGGCAAACACTTGTTGGCTTCCAAGAAAGACTAACATAGTTGAGATGGTTCTAACGGCCTTCTAGCACAGGGTCTCATGAGGCAGGGATTCTAGCCACTGGCTGTGCAAGGCATGAGGCCTGTTAGTGATTCTATTTTTTCCTCTGCAGAATAGGTCTTTCTACATTCCAGGTCCTTTCTACCCCAATAAATAATGTGGCGATTCTCTCAGTGAGTTGTACTATTGGTTTAAACAGCCAACTGTCTCTTTAAAAGGACTTTTGTTTAAATTCCTTTAAAAAAAAAAGTCCTTTCAAAAAAATCTTTTTTCTTTATTTTTTATTTTTTATCCCATATGTTTACTCTGGTCGTGGAACTTTGCCATTTTGACCTTCTCTGCTGGTTAAAATATTCTTCATCATCAGCACCTACTGCTCTCCTCTCCTGGTGGTCTCTCTGGAAGGGGCCTTCTCTAGCTCTTCTAGCAGGTGATGGGCACTTCCCCTCTACCCCTGTTGCCAGACCAGCTTTACCTATCCTGCAGGGTCAGGTTGGCCTGGCCCTTTATCTGTTGTTCTCCTCTGAGTGGTTAGATTTTCATAGATCCCGTGCTTTGCTTTTGTCAGGATTTACCTGGATTATCAAAACCCTTTTCTTGTGCCAGTGAAGCCTAAGAAACAGTCCTAATGAGAGAACCAGGAACTCAAACAGATCATATTTATCCTGAATGTTCTGTCCAAAATGAAAAATTCATTTCAGAGGAGCCTCAAGGTCTCTGAGAAGGGAAGTTTCACCAACTCTGTCATGTAGGGGCATCAATTCCGATTCTGTGTCAATTTTCCTACTTTCCCAGCTAGTAATCCTCTCCTTCAGAAAGCCCACTCTCAACCGTTTCCTCTTTCAAAGGCAGTTGCTCCTAGAGTCTGCACATGGCACTTGGGGCCTGCTGGTCGTTGGCTACTGCCCTCTGTACCTTGGGTCTAACAGCTGCGGGGCATCAAGATGAGCACGTCTCTTGTTCTAGGACTTAATATAGTTTGGGGCACATGGTAAGCAATAATCACTACTTTAGTTGATCCAAGTGTTGGATCTTTCTTAATTATTCTACTACCACAATTTACTTGTTCTAAGATTTGTCCCCTCCCCCCATTTTAATATATCTTAAGATGGCACTCACCTTGCACTTGATGACATATCCTACTTTAACTGACAGCATTTCTCTTTCTTAGTCGAACATAAACTATAGTGCATCTTACCCTTGATGAAAGCTAGGATGCAATTAAATACTCTATTACGGTTACAATTCTGATATTTGAAATCCTCCGGTAGCTCCCTGTGCCCCCACCGTGTAGTACCTCACCTCCTCGCCATAGTATACAAACCTTCTCACCCCCAGTGTTAACCCCGGGGCTCAGCCTCCATCCCCAGGTGATGCTGCCAGATCAGCTGTCGGTTGTAATGAACTTGCTGTAGTTTCCCGAATGCACTGTGCTGTCTCCTGGCACTTTGAAACTTGACACACTCATCCTCATTCTTCGCTTTGCCCTTGTCTATCACCTCCCCTGAAAATCTGTTCCTAAGTGGCTTTTCCAGGCTCCCACCTACCCTTGGCAGTCTTTTATCTCCCTGTGGTAAAGCCTGTCAAACTGCATCATGGACATGCCCGTTGTCCCCCTGAGAAGAGAAAAGGGACAATGAGGGACCCAGCATTTGCAGCTCTAGTGCAGAGCCCCATGCCTGGCTTGCAGGAAATGCCAGATCATGAAGACAAACGGAGATCATCTTCAGCCTAAAACCAGCTCTCCTTTGCCTATCGCAGGATCTGGTCAATAAAGAGCAGCCAGTTATTATTGCTGTTTTTCTAGGGATTTTTACCCCATATATTTCCCAGGTCTTTACTCTTTTTGTAGCACTTTAATGCAGGCTTCAACCACTTCCTAGTCAGATCAGGTGAAATCATTTTCCTTCCCATACCCTCGATGTATTTCACATCTAGTAATTCTTTTTTTTAAGATCTTATTTACCCATTTGACAGACAGATCACAAGTATGTAGAGAGGGAGGCAGAGAGAGAGGGGGCAAGCAGGCTCCCCGCTGAGCAGAGATCCCAATGTGGGGCTCCATCCCAGGACCCTGAATTCATGACCTGAGCCGAAGGCAGAGGCCTAAACCACTGAGCCACCCAGGAGCCCCCATATCTGGTAATTTTTAACCAACGTGGATTTGCTGCATCAAATAGTTCCTTCTTCTTCAAATATAAATATACAGATAAAGTGATCAAGTCACTCGCATGTCTTAGGAGAATGTCATACCTTTAGTAGCAATCTTGAAATCGTGGCCATTGGTTTTGATTTTGTTTTGGTTAGATTTGGTTCGGTTTTTGTCATTTTAAAAATCCCTTCAGCCCTTGGCTCTGTCTGACCTGATTGCTTTCAGCTGTTTCTGGAACAAAATTGTCCGGGCAGCGAAAACTCTCATTGTTTACAGTGGCGCCCCCTTCTGAACACTTTGTTAATAAAAAGCTTTTTTTTTTTTTTTTCGGGCTATGGTAAATGTGGAACAACCATGAGGTATTTCAAAGAGGCGAACCACAGATAAATTTCTCTAAGGGTGGAGTGAGGGTTACTCAAAAAGGAACTTGACAAGGCTTTTAAAGATATCGACAATCATTATAACATAACGTGACTGATGGTTTCCGTGCTCTTAACTGGGCAAACACTTGTTGGCTTCCAAGAAAGACTAACATAGTTGATATGGTTCTAGCAGCCTTCTAGCACAGGGTCTCATGAGGCAGGGATTCTAGCCACTGGCTATGCAAGGCATGAGGCCTGTTAGTGATTCTATTTTTTCCTCTGCAGAATAGGTCTTTCTACATTCCAAGTCCTTTCTACCCCAATAAATAATGTGGCGATTCTCTCAGTGAGTTGTACTATTGGTTTAAACAGCCAACTGTCTCTTTAAAAGGACTTTTGTTTAAATTCCTTTAAAAAAAAAAGTCCTTTCAAAAAAATCTTTTTTCTTTATTTTTTATTTTTTATCCCATATGTTTACTCTGATCGTGGAACTTTGCCATTTTGACCTTCTCTGCTGGTTAAAATATTCTTCATCATCAGCACCTACTGCTCTCCTCTCCTGGTGGTCTCTCTGGAAGGGGCCTTCTCTAGCTCTTCTAGCAGGTGATGGGCACTTCCCCTCTACCCCTGTTGCCAGACCAGCTTTACCTATCCTGCAGGGTCAGGTTGGCCTGGCCCTTTATCTGTTGTTCTCCTCTGAGTGGTTAGATTTTCATAGATCCCGTGCTTTGCTTTTGTCAGGATTTACCTGGATTATCAAAACCCTTTTCTTGTGCCAGTGAATCCTAAGAAACAGTCCTAATGAGAGAACCAGGAACTCAAACAGATCATATTTATCCTGAATGTTCTGTCCAAAATGAAAAATTCATTTCAGAGGAGCCTCAAGGTCTCTGAGAAGGGAAGTTTCACCAACTCTGTCATGTAGGGGCATCAATTCCGATTCTGTGTCAATTTTCCTACTTTCCCAGCTAGTAATCCTCTCCTTCAGAAAGCCCACTCTCAACCGTTTCCTCTTTCAAAGGCAGTTGCTCCTAGAGTCTGCACATGGCACTTGGGGCCTGCTGGTCGTTGGCTACTGCCCTCTGTACCTTGGGTCTAACAGCTGCGGGGCATCAAGATGAGCACGTCTCTTGTTCTAGGACTTAATATAGTTTGGGGCACATGGTAAGCAATAATCACTACTTTAGTTGATCCAAGTGTTGGATCTTTCTTAATTATTCTACTACCACAATTTACTTGTTCTAAGATTTGTCCCCTCCCCCCATTTTAATATCTCTTAAGGTGGCACTCACCTTGCACTTGATGACATATCCTACTTTAACTGACAGCATTTCTCTTTCTTAGTCGAACATAAACTATAGTGCATCTTACCCTTGATGAAAGCTAGGATGCAATTAAATACTCTATTACGGTTACAATTCTGATATTTGAAATCCTCCGGTAGCTCCCTGTGCCCCCAGAGTGTAGTACCTCACCTCATCGCCATAGTATACAAACCTTCTCACCCCCAGTGTTAACCCCGGGGCTCAGCCTCCATCCCCAGGTGATGCTGCCAGATCAGCTGTCGGTTGTCATGAACTTGCTGTAGTTTCCCGAATGCACTGTGCTGTCTCCTGGCACTTTGAAACTTGACACACTCATCCTCATTCTTCGCTTTGCCCTTGTCTATCACCTCCCCTGAAAATCTGTTCCTAAGTGGCTTTTCCCAGCTCCCACCTACCCTTGGCAGTCTTTTATCTCCCTGTGGTAAAGCCTGTCACACTGCATCATGGACATGCCCGTTGTCCCCCTGAGAAGAGAAAAGGGACAATGAGGGACCCAGCATTTGCAGCTCTAGTGCAGAGCCCCATATCTGGCTTGCAGGAAATGCCAGATCATGAAGACAAACGGAGATCATCTTCAGCCTAAAACCAGCTCTCCTTTGCCTATCGCAGGATCTGGTCAATAAAGAGCAGCCAGTTATTATTGCTGTTTTTCTAGGTATTTTTACCCCATATATTTCCCAGGTCTTTACTCTTTTTGTAGCACTTTAATGCAGGCTTCAACCACTTCCTAGTCAGATCAGGTGAAATCATTTTCCTTCCCATACCCTCGATGTATTTCACATCTAGTAATTCATTTTTTTAAGATCTTATTTACCCATTTCACAGACAGATCACAAGTATGTAGAGAGGGAGGCAGAGAGAAAGGGGGCAAGCAGGCTCCCCGCTGAGCAGAGATCCCAATGTGGGGCTCCATCCCAGGACCCTGAAATCATGACCTGAGGCGAAGGCAGAGGCCTAAACCACTGAGCCACCCAGGAACCCCCATATCTGGTAATTTTTAACCAACGTGGATTTGCTGCATCAAATAGTTCCTTCTTCTTCAAATATAAATATATAAATAAAGTGATCAAGTCACTCGCATGTCTTAGGAGAATGTCATACCTTTAGTAGCAATCTTGAAATCGTGGCCATTGGTTTTGATTTTTGTTTTGGTTAGATTTGGTTCGGTTTTTGTCATTTTAAAAATCCCTTCAGCCCTTGGCTCTGTCTGACCTGATTGCTTTCAGCTGTTTCTGCAACAAAATTGTCCGGGCAGCGAAAACTCTCATTATTTACAGTGGCGCCCCCTTCTGAACACTTTGTTAATAAAAAGCTTTTTTTTTTTTTTTTCGGGCTATGGTAAATGTGGAACAACCATGAGGTATTTCAAAGAGGCGAACCACAGATAAATTTCTCTAAGGGTGGGGTGAGGGTTACTCAAAAAGGAACTTGACAAGGCTTTTAAAGATATCGAGAATCATTATAACATAACGTGACTGATTGTTTCCGTGCTCTTAACTGGGCAAACACTTGTTGGCTTCCAAGAAAGACTAACATAGTTGATATGGTTCTAGCAGCCTTCTAGCACAGGGTCTCATGAGGCAGGGATTCTAGCCACTGGCTGTGCAAGGCATGAGGCCTGTTAGTGATTCTATTTTTTCCTCTGCAGAATAGGTCTTTCTACATTCCAAGTCCTTTCTACCCCAATAAATAATGTGGCGATTCTCTCAGTGAGTTGTACTATTGGTTTAAACAGCCAACTGTCTCTTTAAAAGGACTTTTGTTTAAATTCCTTTAAAAAAAAAGTCCTTTCAAAAAAATCTTTTTTCTTTATTTTTTATTTTTTATCCCATATATTTACTCTGATCGTGGAACTTTGCCATTTTGACCTTCTCTGCTGGTTAAAATATTCTTCATCATCAGCACCTACTGCTCTCCTCTCCTGGTGGTCTCTCTGGAAGGGGCCTTCTCTAGCTCTTCTAGCAGGTGATGGGCACTTCCCCTCTACCCCTGTTGCCAGACCAGCTTTACCTATCCTGCAGGGTCAGGTTGGCCTGGCCCTTTATCTGTTGTTCTCCTCTGAGTGGTTAGATTTTCATAGATCCCGTGCTTTGCTTTTGTCAGGATTTACCTGAATTATCAAAACCCTTTTCTTGTGCCAGTGAAGCCTAAGAAACAGTCCTAATGAGAGAACCAGGAACTCAAACAGATCATATTTATCCTGAATGTTCTGTCCAAAATGAAAAATTCATTTCAGAGGAGCCTCAAGGTCTCTGAGAAGGGAAGTTTCACCAACTCTGTCATGTAGGGGCATCAATTCCGATTCTGTGTCAATTTTCCTACTTTCCCAGCTAGTAATCCTCTCCTTCAGAAAGCCCACTCTCAACCGTTTCCTCTTTCAAAGGCAGTTGCTCCTAGAGTCTGCACATGGCACTTGGGGCCTGCTGGTCGTTGGCTACTGCCCTCTGTACCTTGGGTCTAACAGCTGCGGGGCATCAAGATGAGCACGTCTCTTGTTCTAGGACTTAATATAGTTTGGGGCACATGGTAAGCAATAATCACTACTTTAGTTGATCCAAGTGTTGGATCTTTCTTAATTATTCTACTACCACAATTTACTTGTTCTAAGATTTGTCCCCTTCCCCCATTTTAATATATCTTAAGGTGGCACTCACCTTGCACTTGATGACATATCCTACTTTAACTGACAGCATTTCTCTTTCTTAGTCGAACATAAACTATAGTGCATCTTACCCTTGATGAAAGCTAGGATGCAATTAAATACTCTATTACGGTTACAATTCTGATATTTGAAATCCTCCGGTAGCTCCCTGTGCCCCCACCGTGTAGTACCTCACCTCCTCGCCATAGTATACAAACCTTCTCACCCCCAGTGTTAACCCCGGGGCTCAGCCTCCATCCCCAGGTGATGCTGCCAGATCAGCTGTCGGTTGTAATGAACTTGCTGTAGTTTCCCGAATGCACTGTGCTGTCTCCTGGCACTTTGAAACTTGACACACTCATCCTCATTCTTCGCTTTGCCCTTGTCTATCACCTCCCCTGAAAATCTGTTCCTAAGTGGCTTTTCCAGGCTCCCACCTACCCTTGGCAGTCTTTTATCTCCCTGTGGTAAAGCCTGTCAAACTGCATCATGGACATGCCCGTTGTCCCCCTGAGAAGAGAAAAGGGACAATGAGGGACCCAGCATTTGCAGCTCTAGTGCAGAGCCCCATGCCTGGCTTGCAGGAAATGCCAGATCATGAAGACAAACGGAGATCATCTTCAGCCTAAAACCAGCTCTCCTTTGCCTATCGCAGGATCTGGTCAATAAAGAGCAGCCAGTTATTATTGCTGTTTTTCTAGGGATTTTTACCCCATATATTTCCCAGGTCTTTACTCTTTTTGTAGCACTTTAATGCAGGCTTCAACCACTTCCTAGTCAGATCAGGTGAAATCATTTTCCTTCCCATACCCTCGATGTATTTCACATCTAGTAATTCTTTTTTTTAAGATCTTATTTACCCATTTGACAGACAGATCACAAGTATGTAGAGAGGGAGGCAGAGAGAGAGGGGGCAAGCAGGCTCCCCGCTGAGCAGAGATCCCAATGTGGGGCTCCATCCCAGGACCCTGAATTCATGACCTGAGCCGAAGGCAGAGGCCTAAACCACTGAGCCACCCAGGAGCCCCCATATCTGGTAATTTTTAACCAACGTGGATTTGCTGCATCAAATAGTTCCTTCTTCTTCAAATATAAATATACAGATAAAGTGATCAAGTCACTCGCATGTCTTAGGAGAATGTCATACCTTTAGTAGCAATCTTGAAATCGTAGCCATTGGTTTTGATTTTGTTTTGGTTAGATTTGGTTCGGTTTTTGTCATTTTAAAAATCCCTTCAGCCCTTGGCTCTGTCTGACCTGATTGCTTTCAGCTGTTTCTGCAACAAAATTGTCCGGGCAGCGAAAACTCTCATTGTTTACAGTGGCGCCCCCTTCTGAACACTTTGTTAATAAAAAGCTTTTTTTTTTTTTTTTCGGGCTATGGTAAATGTGGAACAACCATGAGGTATTTCAAAGAGGCGAACCACAGATAAATTTCTCTAAGGGTGGAGTGAGGGTTACTCAAAAAGGAACTTGACAAGGCTTTTAAAGATATCGACAATCATTATAACATAACGTGACTGATGGTTTCCGTGCTCTTAACTGGGCAAACACTTGTTGGCTTCCAAGAAAGACTAACATAGTTGATATGGTTCTAGCAGCCTTCTAGCACAGGGTCTCATGAGGCAGGGATTCTAGCCACTGGCTATGCAAGGCATGAGGCCTGTTAGTGATTCTATTTTTTCCTCTGCAGAATAGGTCTTTCTACATTCCAAGTCCTTTCTACCCCAATAAATAATGTGGCGATTCTCTCAGTGAGTTGTACTATTGGTTTAAACAGCCAACTGTCTCTTTAAAAGGACTTTTGTTTAAATTCCTTTAAAAAAAAAAGTCCTTTCAAAAAAATCTTTTTTCTTTATTTTTTATTTTTTATCCCATATGTTTACTCTGATCGTGGAACTTTGCCATTTTGACCTTCTCTGCTGGTTAAAATATTCTTCATCATCAGCACCTACTGCTCTCCTCTCCTGGTGGTCTCTCTGGAAGGGGCCTTCTCTAGCTCTTCTAGCAGGTGATGGGCACTTCCCCTCTACCCCTGTTGCCAGACCAGCTTTACCTATCCTGCAGGGTCAGGTTGGCCTGGCCCTTTATCTGTTGTTCTCCTCTGAGTGGTTAGATTTTCATAGATCCCGTGCTTTGCTTTTGTCAGGATTTACCTGGATTATCAAAACCCTTTTCTTGTGCCAGTGAATCCTAAGAAACAGTCCTAATGAGAGAACCAGGAACTCAAACAGATCATATTTATCCTGAATGTTCTGTCCAAAATGAAAAATTCATTTCAGAGGAGCCTCAAGGTCTCTGAGAAGGGAAGTTTCACCAACTCTGTCATGTAGGGGCATCAATTCCGATTCTGTGTCAATTTTCCTACTTTCCCAGCTAGTAATCCTCTCCTTCAGAAAGCCCACTCTCAACCGTTTCCTCTTTCAAAGGCAGTTGCTCCTAGAGTCTGCACATGGCACTTGGGGCCTGCTGGTCGTTGGCTACTGCCCTCTGTACCTTGGGTCTAACAGCTGCGGGGCATCAAGATGAGCACGTCTCTTGTTCTAGGACTTAATATAGTTTGGGGCACATGGTAAGCAATAATCACTACTTTAGTTGATCCAAGTGTTGGATCTTTCTTAATTATTCTACTACCACAATTTACTTGTTCTAAGATTTGTCCCCTCCCCCCATTTTAATATCTCTTAAGGTGGCACTCACCTTGCACTTGATGACATATCCTACTTTAACTGACAGCATTTCTCTTTCTTAGTCGAACATAAACTATAGTGCATCTTACCCTTGATGAAAGCTAGGATGCAATTAAATACTCTATTACGGTTACAATTCTGATATTTGAAATCCTCCGGTAGCTCCCTGTGCCCCCACAGTGTAGTACCTCACCTCCTCGCCATAGTATACAAACCTTCTCACCCCCAGTGTTAACCCCGGGGCTCAGCCTCCATCCCCAGGTGATGCTGCCAGATCAGCTGTCGGTTGTCATGAACTTGCTGTAGTTTCCCGAATGCACTGTGCTGTCTCCTGGCACTTTGAAACTTGACACACTCATCCTCATTCTTCGCTTTGCCCTTGTCTATCACCTCCCCTGAAAATCTTTTCCTAAGTGGCTTTTCCCAGCTCCCACCTACCCTTGGCAGTCTTTTATCTCCCTGTGGTAAAGCCTGTCACACTGCATCATGGACATGCCCGTTGTCCCCCTGAGAAGAGAAAAGGGACAATGAGGGACCCAGCATTTGCAGCTCTAGTGCAGAGCCCCATGCCTGGCTTGCAGGAAATGCCAGATCATGAAGACAAACGGAGATCATCTTCAGCCTAAAACCAGCTCTCCTTTGCCTATCGCAGGATCTGGTCAATAAAGAGCAGCCAGTTATTATTGCTGTTTTTCTAGGGATTTTTACCCCATATATTTCCCAGGTCTTTACTCTTTTTGTAGCACTTTAATGCAGGCTTCAACCACTTCCTAGTCAGATCAGGTGAAATCATTTTCCTTCCCATACCCTCGATGTATTTCACATCTAGTAATTCATTTTTTTAAGATCTTATTTACCCATTTCACAGACAGATCACAAGTATGTAGAGAGGGAGGCAGAGAGAAAGGGGGCAAGCAGGCTCCCCGCTGAGCAGAGATCCCAATGTGGGGCTCCATCCCAGGACCCTGAAATCATGACCTGAGCCGAAGGCAGAGGCCTAAACCACTGAGCCACCCAGGAGCCCCCATATCTGGTAATTTTTAACCAACGTGGATTTGCTGCATCAAATAGTTCCTTCTTCTTCAAATATAAATATATAAATAAAGTGATCAAGTCACTCGCATGTCTTAGGAGAATGTCATACCTTTAGTAGCAATCTTGAAATCGTGGCCATTGGTTTTGATTTTTGTTTTGGTTAGATTTGGTTCGGTTTTTGTCATTTTAAAAATCCCTTCAGCCCTTGGCTCTGTCTGCCCTGATTGCTTTCAGCTGTTTCTGCAACAAAATTGTCCGGGCAGCGAAAACTCTCATTATTTACAGTGGCGCCCCCTTCTGAACACTTTGTTAATAAAAAGCTTTTTTTTTTTTTTTTCGGGCTATGGTAAATGTGGAACAACCATGAGGTATTTCAAAGAGGCGAACCACAGATAAATTTCTCTAAGGGTGGGGTGAGGGTTACTCAAAAAGGAACTTGACAAGGCTTTTAAAGATATCGAGAATCATTATAACATAACGTGACTGATTGTTTCCGTGCTCTTAACTGGGCAAACACTTGTTGGCTTCCAAGAAAGACTAACATAGTTGATATGGTTCTAGCAGCCTTCTAGCACAGGGTCTCATGAGGCAGGGATTCTAGCCACTGGCTGTGCAAGGCATGAGGCCTGTTAGTGATTCTATTTTTTCCTCTGCAGAATAGGTCTTTCTACATTCCAAGTCCTTTCTACCCCAATAAATAATGTGGCGATTCTCTCAGTGAGTTGTACTATTGGTTTAAACAGCCAACTGTCTCTTTAAAAGGACTTTTGTTTAAATTCCTTTAAAAAAAAAGTCCTTTCAAAAAAATCTTTTTTCTTTATTTTTTATTTTTTATCCCATATATTTACTCTGATCGTGGAACTTTGCCATTTTGACCTTCTCTGCTGGTTAAAATATTCTTCATCATCAGCACCTACTGCTCTCCTCTCCTGGTGGTCTCTCTGGAAGGGGCCTTCTCTAGCTCTTCTAGCAGGTGATGGGCACTTCCCCTCTACCCCTGTTGCCAGACCAGCTTTACCTATCCTGCAGGGTCAGGTTGGCCTGGCCCTTTATCTGTTGTTCTCCTCTGAGTGGTTAGATTTTCATAGATCCCGTGCTTTGCTTTTGTCAGGATTTACCTGAATTATCAAAACCCTTTTCTTGTGCCAGTGAAGCCTAAGAAACAGTCCTAATGAGAGAACCAGGAACTCAAACAGATCATATTTATCCTGAATGTTCTGTCCAAAATGAAAAATTCATTTCAGAGGAGCCTCAAGGTCTCTGAGAAGGGAAGTTTCACCAACTCTGTCATGTAGGGGCATCAATTCCGATTCTGTGTCAATTTTCCTACTTTCCCAGCTAGTAATCCTCTCCTTCAGAAAGCCCACTCTCAACCGTTTCCTCTTTCAAAGGCAGTTGCTCCTAGAGTCTGCACATGGCACTTGGGGCCTGCTGGTCGTTGGCTACTGCCCTCTGTACCTTGGGTCTAACAGCTGCGGGGCATCAAGATGAGCACGTCTCTTGTTCTAGGACTTAATATAGTTTGGGGCACATGGTAAGCAATAATCACTACTTTAGTTGATCCAAGTGTTGGATCTTTCTTAATTATTCTACTACCACAATTTACTTGTTCTAAGATTTGTCCCCTCCCCCCATTTTAATATATCTTAAGGTGGCACTCACCTTGCACTTGATGACATATCCTACTTTAACTGACAGCATTTCTCTTTCTTAGTCGAACATAAACTATAGTGCATCTTACCCTTGATGAAAGCTAGGATGCAATTAAATACTCTATTACGGTTACAATTCTGATATTTGAAATCCTCCGGTAGCTCCCTGTGCCCCCACCGTGTAGTACCTCACCTCCTCGCCATAGTATACAAACCTTCTCACCCCCAGTGTTAACCCCGGGGCTCAGCCTCCATCCCCAGGTGATGCTGCCAGATCAGCTGTCGGTTGTAATGAACTTGCTGTAGTTTCCCGAATGCACTGTGCTGTCTCCTGGCACTTTGAAACTTGACACACTCATCCTCATTCTTCGCTTTGCCCTTGTCTATCACCTCCCCTGAAAATCTGTTCCTAAGTGGCTTTTCCAGGCTCCCACCTACCCTTGGCAGTCTTTTATCTCCCTGTGGTAAAGCCTGTCAAACTGCATCATGGACATGCCCGTTGTCCCCCTGAGAAGAGAAAAGGGACAATGAGGGACCCAGCATTTGCAGCTCTAGTGCAGAGCCCCATGCCTGGCTTGCAGGAAATGCCAGATCATGAAGACAAACGGAGATCATCTTCAGCCTAAAACCAGCTCTCCTTTGCCTATCGCAGGATCTGGTCAATAAAGAGCAGCCAGTTATTATTGCTGTTTTTCTAGGGATTTTTACCCCATATATTTCCCAGGTCTTTACTCTTTTTGTAGCACTTTAATGCAGGCTTCAACCACTTCCTAGTCAGATCAGGTGAAATCATTTTCCTTCCCATACCCTCGATGTATTTCACATCTAGTAATTCTTTTTTTTAAGATCTTATTTACCCATTTGACAGACAGATCACAAGTATGTAGAGAGGGAGGCAGAGAGAGAGGGGGCAAGCAGGCTCCCCGCTGAGCAGAGATCCCAATGTGGGGCTCCATCCCAGGACCCTGAATTCATGACCTGAGCCGAAGGCAGAGGCCTAAACCACTGAGCCACCCAGGAGCCCCCATATCTGGTAATTTTTAACCAACGTGGATTTGCTGCATCAAATAGTTCCTTCTTCTTCAAATATAAATATACAGATAAAGTGATCAAGTCACTCGCATGTCTTAGGAGAATGTCATACCTTTAGTAGCAATCTTGAAATCGTAGCCATTGGTTTTGATTTTGTTTTGGTTAGATTTGGTTCGGTTTTTGTCATTTTAAAAATCCCTTCAGCCCTTGGCTCTGTCTGACCTGATTGCTTTCAGCTGTTTCTGCAACAAAATTGTCCGGGCAGCGAAAACTCTCATTGTTTACAGTGGCGCCCCCTTCTGAACACTTTGTTAATAAAAAGCTTTTTTTTTTTTTTTTCGGGCTATGGTAAATGTGGAACAACCATGAGGTATTTCAAAGAGGCGAACCACAGATAAATTTCTCTAAGGGTGGAGTGAGGGTTACTCAAAAAGGAACTTGACAAGGCTTTTAAAGATATCGACAATCATTATAACATAACGTGACTGATGGTTTCCGTGCTCTTAACTGGGCAAACACTTGTTGGCTTCCAAGAAAGACTAACATAGTTGATATGGTTCTAGCAGCCTTCTAGCACAGGGTCTCATGAGGCAGGGATTCTAGCCACTGGCTATGCAAGGCATGAGGCCTGTTAGTGATTCTATTTTTTCCTCTGCAGAATAGGTCTTTCTACATTCCAAGTCCTTTCTACCCCAATAAATAATGTGGCGATTCTCTCAGTGAGTTGTACTATTGGTTTAAACAGCCAACTGTCTCTTTAAAAGGACTTTTGTTTAAATTCCTTTAAAAAAAAAAGTCCTTTCAAAAAAATCTTTTTTCTTTATTTTTTATTTTTTATCCCATATGTTTACTCTGATCGTGGAACTTTGCCATTTTGACCTTCTCTGCTGGTTAAAATATTCTTCATCATCAGCACCTACTGCTCTCCTCTCCTGGTGGTCTCTCTGGAAGGGGCCTTCTCTAGCTCTTCTAGCAGGTGATGGGCACTTCCCCTCTACCCCTGTTGCCAGACCAGCTTTACCTATCCTGCAGGGTCAGGTTGGCCTGGCCCTTTATCTGTTGTTCTCCTCTGAGTGGTTAGATTTTCATAGATCCCGTGCTTTGCTTTTGTCAGGATTTACCTGGATTATCAAAACCCTTTTCTTGTGCCAGTGAATCCTAAGAAACAGTCCTAATGAGAGAACCAGGAACTCAAACAGATCATATTTATCCTGAATGTTCTGTCCAAAATGAAAAATTCATTTCAGAGGAGCCTCAAGGTCTCTGAGAAGGGAAGTTTCACCAACTCTGTCATGTAGGGGCATCAATTCCGATTCTGTGTCAATTTTCCTACTTTCCCAGCTAGTAATCCTCTCCTTCAGAAAGCCCACTCTCAACCGTTTCCTCTTTCAAAGGCAGTTGCTCCTAGAGTCTGCACATGGCACTTGGGGCCTGCTGGTCGTTGGCTACTGCCCTCTGTACCTTGGGTCTAACAGCTGCGGGGCATCAAGATGAGCACGTCTCTTGTTCTAGGACTTAATATAGTTTGGGGCACATGGTAAGCAATAATCACTACTTTAGTTGATCCAAGTGTTGGATCTTTCTTAATTATTCTACTACCACAATTTACTTGTTCTAAGATTTGTCCCCTCCCCCCATTTTAATATCTCTTAAGGTGGCACTCACCTTGCACTTGATGACATATCCTACTTTAACTGACAGCATTTCTCTTTCTTAGTCGAACATAAACTATAGTGCATCTTACCCTTGATGAAAGCTAGGATGCAATTAAATACTCTATTACGGTTACAATTCTGATATTTGAAATCCTCCGGTAGCTCCCTGTGCCCCCACAGTGTAGTACCTCACCTCCTCGCCATAGTATACAAACCTTCTCACCCCCAGTGTTAACCCCGGGGCTCAGCCTCCATCCCCAGGTGATGCTGCCAGATCAGCTGTCGGTTGTCATGAACTTGCTGTAGTTTCCCGAATGCACTGTGCTGTCTCCTGGCACTTTGAAACTTGACACACTCATCCTCATTCTTCGCTTTGCCCTTGTCTATCACCTCCCCTGAAAATCTGTTCCTAAGTGGCTTTTCCCAGCTCCCACCTACCCTTGGCAGTCTTTTATCTCCCTGTGGTAAAGCCTGTCACACTGCATCATGGACATGCCCGTTGTCCCCCTGAGAAGAGAAAAGGGACAATGAGGGACCCAGCATTTGCAGCTCTAGTGCAGAGCCCCATATCTGGCTTGCAGGAAATGCCAGATCATGAAGACAAACGGAGATCATCTTCAGCCTAAAACCAGCTCTCCTTTGCCTATCGCAGGATCTGGTCAATAAAGAGCAGCCAGTTATTATTGCTGTTTTTCTAGGGATTTTTACCCCATATATTTCCCAGGTCTTTACTCTTTTTGTAGCACTTTAATGCAGGCTTCAACCACTTCCTAGTCAGATCAGGTGAAATCATTTTCCTTCCCATACCCTCGATGTATTTCACATCTAGTAATTCATTTTTTTAAGATCTTATTTACCCATTTCACAGACAGATCACAAGTATGTAGAGAGGGAGGCAGAGAGAAAGGGGGCAAGCAGGCTCCCCGCTGAGCAGAGATCCCAATGTGGGGCTCCATCCCAGGACCCTGAAATCATGACCTGAGCCGAAGGCAGAGGCCTAAACCACTGAGCCACCCAGGAGCCCCCATATCTGGTAATTTTTAACCAACGTGGATTTGCTGCATCAAATAGTTCCTTCTTCTTCAAATATAAATATATAAATAAAGTGATCAAGTCACTCGCATGTCTTAGGAGAATGTCATACCTTTAGTAGCAATCTTGAAATCGTGGCCATTGGTTTTGATTTTTGTTTTGGTTAGATTTGGTTCGGTTTTTGTCATTTTAAAAATCCCTTCAGCCCTTGGCTCTGTCTGCCCTGATTGCTTTCAGCTGTTTCTGCAACAAAATTGTCCGGGCAGCGAAAACTCTCATTATTTACAGTGGCGCCCCCTTCTGAACACTTTGTTAATAAAAAGCTTTTTTTTTTTTTTTTCGGGCTATGGTAAATGTGGAACAACCATGAGGTATTTCAAAGAGGCGAACCACAGATAAATTTCTCTAAGGGTGGGGTGAGGGTTACTCAAAAAGGAACTTGACAAGGCTTTTAAAGATATCGAGAATCATTATAACATAACGTGACTGATTGTTTCCGTGCTCTTAACTGGGCAAACACTTGTTGGCTTCCAAGAAAGACTAACATAGTTGATATGGTTCTAGCAGCCTTCTAGCACAGGGTCTCATGAGGCAGGGATTCTAGCCACTGGCTGTGCAAGGCATGAGGCCTGTTAGTGATTCTATTTTTTCCTCTGCAGAATAGGTCTTTCTACATTCCAAGTCCTTTCTACCCCAATAAATAATGTGGCGATTCTCTCAGTGAGTTGTACTATTGGTTTAAACAGCCAACTGTCTCTTTAAAAGGACTTTTGTTTAAATTCCTTTAAAAAAAAAGTCCTTTCAAAAAAATCTTTTTTCTTTATTTTTTATTTTTTATCCCATATATTTACTCTGATCGTGGAACTTTGCCATTTTGACCTTCTCTGCTGGTTAAAATATTCTTCATCATCAGCACCTACTGCTCTCCTCTCCTGGTGGTCTCTCTGGAAGGGGCCTTCTCTAGCTCTTCTAGCAGGTGATGGGCACTTCCCCTCTACCCCTGTTGCCAGACCAGCTTTACCTATCCTGCAGGGTCAGGTTGGCCTGGCCCTTTATCTGTTGTTCTCCTCTGAGTGGTTAGATTTTCATAGATCCCGTGCTTTGCTTTTGTCAGGATTTACCTGGATTATCAAAACCCTTTTCTTGTGCCAGTGAAGCCTAAGAAACAGTCCTAATGAGAGAACCAGGAACTCAAACAGATCATATTTATCCTGAATGTTCTGTCCAAAATGAAAAATTCATTTCAGAGGAGCCTCAAGGTCTCTGAGAAGGGAAGTTTCACCAACTCTGTCATGTAGGGGCATCAATTCCGATTCTGTGTCAATTTTCCTACTGCCCAGCTAGTAATCCTCTCCTTCAGAAAGCCCACTCTCAACCGTTTCCTCTTTCAAAGGCAGTTGCTCCTAGAGTCTGCACATGGCACTTGGGGCCTGCTGGTCGTTGGCTACTGCCCTCTGTACCTTGGGTCTAACAGCTGCGGGGCATCAAGATGAGCACGTCTCTTGTTCTAGGACTTAATATAGTTTGGGGCACATGGTAAGCAATAATCACTACTTTAGTTGATCCAAGTGTTGGATCTTTCTTAATTATTCTACTACCACAATTTACTTGTTCTAAGATTTGTCCCCTCCCCCCATTTTAATATCTCTTAAGGTGGCACTCACCTTGCACTTGATGACATATCCTACTTTAACTGACAGCATTTCTCTTTCTTAGTCGAACATAAACTATAGTGCATCTTACCCTTGATGAAAGCTAGGATGCAATTAAATACTCTATTACGGTTACAATTCTGATATTTGAAATCCTCCGGTAGCTCCCTGTGCCCCCACAGTGTAGTACCTCACCTCCTCGCCATAGTATACAAACCTTCTCACCCCCAGTGTTAACCCCGGGGCTCAGCCTCCATCCCCAGGTGATGCTGCCAGATCAGCTGTCGGTTGTCATGAACTTGCTGTAGTTTCCCGAATGCACTGTGCTGTCTCCTGGCACTTTGAAACTTGACACACTCATCCTCATTCTTCGCTTTGCCCTTGTCTATCACCTCCCCTGAAAATCTGTTCCTAAGTGGCTTTTCCCAGCTCCCACCTACCCTTGGCAGTCTTTTATCTCCCTGTGGTAAAGCCTGTCACACTGCATCATGGACATGCCCGTTGTCCCCCTGAGAAGAGAAAAGGGACAATGAGGGACCCAGCATTTGCAGCTCTAGTGCAGAGCCCCATGCCTGGCTTGCAGGAAATGCCAGATCATGAAGAAAAACGGAGGTCATCTTCAGCCTAAAACCAGCTCTCCTTTGCCTATCGCAGGATCTGGTCAATAAAGAGCAGCCAGTTATTATTGCTGTTTTTCTAGGGATTTTTACCCCATATATTTCCCAGGTCTTTACTCTTTTTGTAGCAGTTTAATGCAGGCTTCAACCACTTCCTAGTCAGATCAGGTGAAATCATTTTCCTTCCCATACCCTCGATGTATTTCACATCTAGTAATTCATTTTTTTAAGATCTTATTTACCCATTTCACAGACAGATCACAAGTATTTAGAGAGGGAAGCAGAGAGAGAGGGGGCAAGCAGGCTCCCCGTTGAGCAGAGATCCCAATGTGGGGCTCCATCCCAGGACCCTGAAATCTGACCTGAGCCGAAGGCAGAGGCCTAAACCACTGAGCCACCCAGGAGCCCCCATATCTGGTAATTTTTAACCAACGTGGATTTGCTGCATCAAATAGTTCCTTCTTCTTCAAATATAAATATATAAATAAAGTGATCAAGTCACTCGCATGTCTTAGGAGAATGTCATACCTTTAGTAGCAATCTTGAAATCGTGGCCATTGGTTTTGATTTTTGTTTTGGTTAGATTTGGTTCGGTTTTTGTCATTTTAAAAATCCCTTCAGCCCTTGGCTCAGTCTGACCTGATTGTTTCAGCTGTTTCTGCAACAAAATTGTCTCGGCAGCGAAAACTCTCATTGTTTACAGTGGCGCCCCCTTCTGAACACTTTGTTAATAAAAAGCTTTTTTTTTTTTTTCGGGCTATGGTAAATGTGGAACAACCATGAGGTATTTCAAAGAGGCGAACCACAGATAAATTTCTCTAAGGGTGGGGTGAGGGTTACTCAAAAAGGAACTTGACAAGGCTTTTAAAGATATCGACAATCATTATAACATAACGTGACTGATTGTTTCCGTGCTCTTAACTGGGCAAACACTTGTTGGCTTCCAAGAAAGACTAACATAGTTGATATGGTTCTAGCAGCCTTCTAGCACAGGGTCTCATGAGGCAGGGATTCTAGCCACTGGCTGTGCAAGGCATGAGGCCTGTTAGTGATTCTATTTTTTCCTCTGCAGAATAGGTCTTTCTACATTCCAAGTCCTTTCTACCCCAATAAATAATGTGGCGATTCTCTCAGTGAGTTGTACTATTGGTTTAAACAGCCAACTGTCTCTTTAAAAGGACTTTTGTTTAAATTCCTTTAAAAAAAAAAGTCCTTTCAAAAAAATCTTTTTTCTTTATTTTTTATTTTTTATCCCATATGTTTACTCTGATCGTGGAACTTTGCCATTTTGACCTTCTCTGCTGGTTAAAATATTCTTCATCATCAGCACCTACTGCTCTCCTCTCCTGGTGGTCTCTCTGGAAGGGGCCTTCTCTAGCTCTTCTAGCAGGTGATGGGCACTTCCCCTCTACCCCTGTTGCCAGACCAGCCTTACCTATCCTGCAGGGTCAGGTCGGCCTGGCCCTTTATCTGTTGTTCTCCTCTGAGTGGTTAGATTTTCATAGATCCCGTGCTTTGCTTTTGTCAGGATTTACCTGGATTATCAAAACCCTTTTCTTGTGCCAGTGAAGCCTAAGAAACAGTCCTAATGAGAGAACCAGGAACTCAAACAGATCATATTTATCCTGAATGTTCTGTCCAAAATGAAAAATTCATTTCAGAGGAGCCTCAAGGTCTCTGAGAAGGGAAGTTTCACCAACTCTGTCATGTAGGGGCATCAATTCCGATTCTGTGTCAATTCTCCTACTTTCCCAGCTAGTAATCCTCTCCTTCAGAAAGCCCACTCTCAACCGTTTCCTCTTTCAAAGGCAGTTGCTCCTAGAGTCTGCACATGGCACTTGGGGCCTGCTGGTCGTTGGCTACTGCCCTCTGTACCTTGGGTCTAACAGCTGCGGGGCATCAAGATGAGCACGTCTCTTGTTCTAGGACTTAATATAGTTTGGGGCACATGGTAAGCAATAATCACTACTTTAGTTGATCCAAGTGTTGGATCTTTCTTAATTATTCTACTACCACAATTTACTTGTTCTAAGATTTGTCCCCTCCCCCCATTTTAATATCTCTTAAGGTGGCACTCACCTTGCACTTGATGACATATCCTACTTTAACTGACAGCATTTCTCTTTCTTAGTCGAACATAAACTATAGTGCATCTTACCCTTGATGAAAGCTAGGATGCAATTAAATACTCTATTACGGTTACAATTCTGATATTTGAAATCCTCCGGTAGCTCCCTGTGCCCCCACAGTGTAGTACCTCACCTCCTCGCCATAGTATACAAACCTTCTCACCCCCAGTGTTAACCCCGGGGCTCAGCCTCCATCCCCAGGTGATGCTGCCAGATCAGCTGTCGGTTGTCATGAACTTGCTATAGTTTCCCGAATGCACTGTGCTGTCTCCTGGCACTTTGAAACTTGACACACTCATCCTCATTCTTCGCTTTGCCCTTGTCTATCACCTCCCCTGAAAATCTGTTCCTAAGTGGCTTTTCCCAGCTCCCACCTACCCTTGGCAGTCTTTTATCTCCCTGTGGTAAAGCCTGTCACACTGCATCATGGACATGCCCGTTGTCCCCCTGAGAAGAGAAAAGGGACAATGAGGGACCCAGCATTTGCAGCTCTAGTGCAGAGCCCCATATCTGGCTTGCAGGAAATGCCAGATCATGAAGACAAACGGAGATCACCTTAGCCTAAAACCAGCTCTCCTTTGCCTATCGCAGGATCTGGTCAATAAAGAGCAGCCAGTTATTATTGCTGTTTTTCTAGGGATTTTTACCCCATATATTTCCCAGGTCTTTACTCTTTTTGTAGCACTTTAATGCAGGCTTCAACCACTTCCTAGTCAGATCAGGTGAAATCATTTTCCTTCCCATACCCTCGATGTATTTCACATCTAGTAATTCATTTTTTTAAGATCTTATTTACCCATTTCACAGACAGATCACAAGTATGTAGAGAGGGAGGCAGAGAGAAAGGGGGCAAGCAGGCTCCCCGCTGAGCAGAGATCCCAATGTGGGGCTCCATCCCAGGACACTGAAATCATGACCTGAGCCGAAGGCAGAGGCCTAAACCACTGAGCCACCCAGGAACCCCCATATCTGGTAATTTTTAACCAACGTGGATTTGCTGCATCAAATAGTTCCTTCTTCTTCAAATATAAATATATAAATAAAGTGATCAAGTCACTCGCATGTCTTAGGAGAATGTCATACCTTTAGTAGCAATCTTGAAATCGTGGCCATTGGTTTTGATTTTTGTTTTGGTTAGATTTGGTTCGGTTTTTGTCATTTTAAAAATCCCTTCAGCCCTTGGCTCTGTCTGCCCTGATTGCTTTCAGCTGTTTCTGCAACAAAATTGTCCGGGCAGCGAAAACTCTCATTATTTACAGTGGCGCCCCCTTCTGAACACTTTGTTAATAAAAAGCTTTTTTTTTTTTTTTTCGGGCTATTGTAAATGTGGAACAACCATGAGGTATTTCAAAGAGGCGAACCACAAATAAATTTCTCTAAGGGTGGGGTGAGGGTTACTCAAAAAGGAACTTGACAAGGCTTTTAAAGATATCGACAATCATTATAACATAACGTGACTGATTGTTTCCGTGCTCTTAACTGGGCAAAGACTTGTTGGCTTCCAATAAAGACTAACATAGTTGATATGGTTCTAGCAGCCTTCTAGCACAGGGTCTCATGGGGCAGGGATTCTAGCCACTGGCTGTGCAAGGCATGAGGCCTGTTAGTGATTCTATTTTTTCCTCTGCAGAATAGGTCTTTCTACATTCCAAGTCCTTTCTACCCCAATAAATAATGTGGCGATTCTCTCAGTGAGTTGTACTATTGGTTTAAACAGCCAACTGTCTCTTTAAAAGGACTTTTGTTTAAATTCCTTTAAAAAAAAAGTCCTTTCAAAAAAATCTTTTTTCTTTATTTTTTATTTTTTATCACATATATTTACTCTGATCGTGGAACTTTGCCATTTTGACCTTCTCTGCTGGTTAAAATATTCTTCATCATCAGCACCTACTGCTCTCCTCTCCTGGTGGTCTCTCTGGAAGGGGCCTTCTCTAGCTCTTCTAGCAGGTGATGGGCACTTCCCCTCTACCCCTGTTGCCAGACCAGCTTTACCTATCCTGCAGGGTCAGGTTGGCCTGGCCCTTTATCTGTTGTTCTCCTATGAGTGGTTAGATTTTCATAGATCCCGTGCTTTGCTTTTGTCAGGATTTACCTGGATTATCAAAACCCTTTTCTTGTGCCAGTGAATCCTAAGAAACAGTCCTAATGAGAGAACCAGGAACTCAAACAGATCATATTTATCCTGAATGTTCTGTCCAAAATGAAAAATTCATTTCAGAGGAGCCTCAAGGTCTCTGAGAAGGGAAGTTTCACCAACTCTGTCATGTAGGGGCATCAATTCTGATTCTGTGTCAATTTTCCTACTTTCCCAGCTAGTAATCCTCTCCTTCAGAAAGCCCACTCTCAACCGTTTCCTCTTTCAAAGGCAGTTGCTCCTAGAGTCTGCACATGGCACTTGGGGCCTGCTGGTCGTTGGCTACTGCCCTCTGTACCTTGGGTCTAACAGCTGCGGGGCATCAAGATGAGCACGTCTCTTGTTCTAGGACTTAATATAGTTTGGGGCACATGGTAAGCAATAATCACTACTTTAGTTGATCCAAGTGTTGGATCTTTCTTAATTATTCTACTACCACAATTTACTTGTTCTAAGATTTGTCCCCTCCCCCCATTTTAATATCTCTTAAGGTGGCACTCACCTTGCACTTGATGACATATCCTACTTTAACTGACAGCATTTCTCTTTCTTAGTCGAACATAAACTATAGTGCATCTTACCCTTGATGAAAGCTAGGATGCAATTAAATACTCTATTACGGTTACAATTCTGATATTTGAAATCCTCCGGTAGCTCCCTGTGCCCCCACAGTGTAGTACCTCACCTCCTCGCCATAGTATACAAACCTTCTCACCCCCAGTGTTAACCCCGGGGCTCAGCCTCCATCCCCAGGTGATGCTGCCAGATCAGCTGTCGGTTGTCATGAACTTGCTATAGTTTCCCGAATGCACTGTGCTGTCTCCTGGCACTTTGAAACTTGACACACTCATCCTCATTCTTCGCTTTGCCCTTGTCTATCACCTCCCCTGAAAATCTGTTCCTAAGTGGCTTTTCCCAGCTCCCACCTACCCTTGGCAGTCTTTTATCTCCCTGTGGTAAAGCCTGTCACACTGCATCATGGACATGCCCGTTGTCCCCCTGAGAAGAGAAAAGGGACAATGAGGGACCCAGCATTTGCAGCTCTAGTGCAGAGCCCCATGCCTGGCTTGCAGGAAATGCCAGATCATGAAGACAAACGGAGGTCATCTTCAGCCTAAAACCAACTCTACTTTGCCTATCGCAGGATCTGGTCAATAAAGAGCAGCCAGTTATTATTGCTGTTTTTCTAGGGATTTTTACCCCATATATTTCCCAGGTCTTTACTCTTTTTGTAGCACTTTAATGCAGGCTTCAACCACTTCCTAGTCAGATCAGGTGAAATCATTTTCCTTCCCATACCCTCGATGTATTTCACATCTAGTAATTCATTTTTTTAAGATCTTATTTACCCATTTGACAGACAGATCACAAGTATGTAGAGAGGGAGGCAGAGAGAAAGGGGGCAAGCAGGCTCCCCGCTGAGCAGAGATCCCAATGTGGGGCTCCATCCCAGGACCCTGAAATCATGACCTGAGCCGAAGGCAGAGGCCTAAACCACTGAGCCACCCAGGAGCCCCCCTATCTGGTAATTTTTAACCAACGTGGATTTGCTGCATCAAATAGTTCCTTCTTCTTCAAATATAAATATACAGATAATGTGATCAAGTCACTCGCATGTCTTAGGAGAATGTCATACCTTTAGTAGCAATTTTGAAATCGTGGCCATTGGTTTTGATTTTTGTTTTGGTTAGATTTGGTTCGGTTTTTGTCATTTTAAAAATCCCTTCAGCCCTTGGCTCTGTCTGCCCTGATTGCTTTCAGCTGTTTCTGCAACAAAATTGTCCTGGCAGCGAAAACTCTCATTATTTACAGTGGCGCCCCCTTCTGAACACTTTGTTAATAAAAAGCTTTTTTTTTTTTTTTTCGGGCTATGGTAAATGTGGAACAACCATGAGGTATTTCAAAGAGGCGAACCACAGATAAATTTCTCTAAGGTTGGGGTGAGGGTTACTCAAAAAGGAACTTGACAAGGCTTTTAAAGATATCGACAACCATTATAACATAACGTGACTGATTGTTTCCGTGCTCTTAACTGGGCAAACACTTGTTGGCTTCCAAGAAAGACTAACATAGTTGATATGGTTCTAGCAGCCTTCTAGCACAGGGTCTCATGAGGCAGGGATTCTAGCCACTGGCTGTGCAAGGCATGAGGCCTGTTAGTGATTCTATTTTTTCCTCTGCAGAATAGGTCTTTCTACATTCCAAGTCCTTTCTACCCCAATAAATAATGTGGCGATTCTCTCAGTGAGTTGTACTATTGGTTTAAACAGCCAACTGTCTCTTTAAAAGGACATTTGTTTAAATTCCTTTAAAAAAAAGTCCTTTCAAAAAAATCTTTTTTCTTTATTTTTTATTTTTTATCCCATATGTTTACTCTGATCGTGGAACTTTGCCATTTTGACCTTCTCTGCTGGTTAAAATATTCTTCATCATCAGCACCTACTGCTCTCCTCTCCTGGTGGTCTCTCTGGAAGGGGCCTTCTCTAGCTCTTCTAGCAGGTGATGGGCACTTCCCCTCTACCCCTGTTGCCAGACCAGCTTTACCTATCCTGCAGGGTCAGGTTGGCCTGGCCCTTTATCTGTTGTTCTCCTCTGAGTGGTTAGATTTTCATAGATCCCGTGCTTTGCTTTTGTCAGGATTTACCTGGATTATCAAAACCCTTTTCTTGTGCCAGTGAAGCCTAAGAAACAGTCCTAATGAGAGAACCAGGAACTCAAACAGATCATATTTATCCTGAATGTTCTGTCCAAAATGAAAAATTCATTTCAGAGGAGCCTCAAGGTCTCTGAGAAGGGAAGTTTCACCAACTCTGTCATGTAGGGGCATCAATTCCGATTCTGTGTCAATTTTCCTACTTTCCCAGCTAGTAATCCTCTCCTTCAGAAAGCCCACTCTCAACCGTTTCCTCTTTCAAAGGCAGTTGCTCCTAGAGTCTGCACATGGCACTTGGGGCCTGCTGGTCGTTGGCTACTGCCCTCTGTACCTTGGGTCTAACAGCTGCGGGGCATCAAGATGAGCACGTCTCTTGTTCTAGGACTTAATATAGTTTGGGGCACATGGTAAGCAATAATCACTACTTTAGTTGATCCAAGTGTTGGATCTTTCTTAATTATTCTACTACCACAATTTACTTGTTCTAAGATTTGTCCCCTCCCCCCATTTTAATATCTCTTAAGGTGGCACTCACCTTGCACTTGATGACATATCCTACTTTAACTGACAGCATTTCTCTTTCTTAGTCGAACATAAACTATAGTGCATCTTACCCTTGATGAAAGCTAGGATGCAATTAAATACTCTATTACGGTTACAATTCTGATATTTGAAATCCTCCGGTAGCTCCCTGTGCCCCCACAGTGTAGTACCTCACCTCCTCGCCATAGTATACAAACCTTCTCACCCCCAGTGTTAACCCCGGGGCTCAGCCTCCATCCCCAGGTGATGCTGCCAGATCAGCTGTCGGTTGTCATGAACTTGCTGTAGTTTCCCGAATGCACTGTGCTGTCTCCTGGCACTTTGAAACTTGACACACTCATCCTCATTCTTCGCTTTGCCCTTGTCTATCACCTCCCCTGAAAATCTGTTCCTAAGTGGCTTTTCCCAGCTCCCACCTACCCTTGGCAGTCTTTTATCTCCCTGTGGTAAAGCCTGTCACACTGCATCATGGACATGCCCGTTGTCCCCCTGAGAAGAGAAAAGGGACAATGAGGGACCCAGCATTTGCAGCTCTAGTGCAGAGCCCCATGCCTGGCTTGCAGGAAATGCCAGATCATGAAGACAAACGGAGGTCATCTTCAGCCTAAAACCAGCTCTACTTTGCCTATCGCAGGATCTGGTCAATAAAGAGCAGCCAGTTATTATTGCTGTTTTTCTAGGGATTTTTACCCCATATATTTCCCAGGTCTTTACTCTTTTTGTAGCACTTTAATGCAAGCTTCAACCACTTCCTAGTGAGATCAGGTGAAATCATTTTCCTTCCCATACCCTCGATGTATTTCACATCTAGTAATTCATTTTTTTAATATCTTATTTACCCATTTGACAGACAGATCACAAGTATGTAGAGAGGGAGGCAGAGAGAAAGGGGGCAAGCAGGCTCCCCGCTGAGCAGAGATCCCAATGTGGGGCTCCATCCCAGGACCCTGAAATCATGACCTGAGCCGAAGGCAGAGGCCTAAACCACTGAGCCACCCAGGAGCCCCCATATCTGGTAATTTTTAACCAACGTGGATTTGCTGCATCAAATAGTTCCTTCTTCTTCAAATATAAATATACAGATAAAGTGATCAAGTCACTCGCATGTCTTAGGAGAATGTCATACCTTTAGTAGCAATTTTGAAATCGTGGCCATTGGTTTTGATTTTTGTTTTGGTTAGATTTGGTTCGGTTTTTGTCATTTTAAAAATCCCTTCAGCCCTTGGCTCTGTCTGACCTGATTGCTTTCAGCTGTTTCTGCAACAAAATTGTCCGGGCAGCGAAAACTCTCATTATTTACAGTGGCGCCCCCTTCTGAACACTTTGTTAATAAAAAGCTTTTTTTTTTTTTTTCGGGCTATGGTAAATGTGGAACAACCATGAGGTATTTCAAAGAGGCGAACCACAGATAAATTTCTCTAAGGGTGGGGTGAGGGTTACTCAAAAAGGAACTTGACAAGGCTTTTAAAGATATCGAGAATCATTATAACATAACGTGACTGATTGTTTCCGTGCTCTTAACTGGGCAAACACTTGTTGGCTTCCAAGAAAGACTAACATAGTTGATATGGTTCTAGCAGCCTTCTAGCACAGGGTCTCATGAGGCAGGGATTCTAGCCACTGGCTGTGCAAGGCATGAGGCCTGTTAGTGATTCTATTTTTTCCTCTGCAGAATAGGTCTTTCTACATTCCAAGTCCTTTCTACCCCAATAAATAATGTGGCGATTCTC